>NC_064809.1:125200900-125219544 GCF_023721935.1 Panthera uncia
CGCGGGGGGAGGGGGGGGCGCGGGCGGGCGCTGGGGTCCGGGCTCCGGGCTGGCCCCGCCGCCGCGTGCCCAGAGCTCCAGGCTCGCTCAGCAGCTGCAGTGACTGTGTGTCTGTGTCATGTCTGTGCAGCTGGGGGGGACCGCGAGCCCGGGCCGGGCTCCCGGCGGGGGGCGGGGCCAGCGCGCGCCGGGGCGCCCGCCTCCACCCCGTGACGGCGCGACTGGCCAATAGCAGGCGCCGCAGCCGCACGGACCGAGAGGCCGCCCCGGCCTGGGCTCCGCCCCCTCCCGCGAGGCTCCTCCCTTCTACTTCTCCAGCTCACTCGCACGCGGGCGGAAGCAACACCCGGAGCCGGAATCTCGGCCCGGGTTGGGATGAAAGGGTGCTAGCTGGGAGCTCCCCGCCCTTCTCCCCCCACCCCGACCGCCCCCGGCCGCCTCGGGCTTGGCCAGCCTCGCGGAAAGAGGGGGAAGGGAAGAGGGACGGGTCCGCAGCTGCCGCTGTCGTGACGCCGGCAGGCTCACAGGGCGGTACAGCCTGCCCACTCCCCCTTGGACAAAACCGCCGTCGTGGGAAGTAGGAAGTTTCCCCGCCTCCACTTCTACTCGGGTCGCCGCTTCTCTCCGACGTGGGCAGGGTATGGGGCAGGCTGCGGCTGCGAGGAGCCACGATGAAGCGCTCGGACACATTATTTGGAGCTCTGTATCTAAGAATCCGGTCCAAAGCTCCCAGTTCTTTCGGGAAAACTGCATTTCTTTGCCCCCACCCCCAACACACACACCCTTGCACGCACGACATGCCCCTCCCCGTTCCAATTTCATTCTTGCTCTCCGTCCTGGCAAAAAGAGCCCCGCGCGCGACATCCCACTGAATGGACTTCCAAAGCCTCCCAGTCCTAAAGCCGCGAGTGGGGCGCCGAGAGTCCTCTGAAGCTATGGAAGGAGTGGGTGAAACCGGCAGGCCAAAGGGGCCAGTGGTGTGAGAGTGAATGGAAGGAGGAGGCCTGGAGAGAAAACCCAAAGGAGGGGGAAACAGGCCCGGAGAGGAGAACGCAGAGGGATGGGCAACTCTGACTGGGAGACCCGAGCTCTGGCGCGTGATCCAGCTCCCGGGTTTTTCCTCAGCTCGGTCCCAGGGCTTCTGGGGTCCCCTTCCCCACCCCACCCCACCCCCAGCCCCGGGTCCCCACCCCTCCCCAGCCCGGCGAGCCCCGGGTCCCAGCCTCGCCTCCGCTCGCCTCTCTCTCGGCCCTTGGGTGCAGATGAGGCAGCGGGAAGCCCACAGTACTCCAGGAAGGGGCAGGGGAAGGATGCAAAAACAGAGAGAAAGTGCAAGGCGTGGGGTGGGAGGGTGCATAAGACAAGGATGCCGAGCTCGGGCTGCGGTACTGACCACACTCCCCAGAGGTCAGGCTGAGGGCCCCAGGGTTTTGAGGTCCGGCCCCTCGCTCGGCTTCGGACCTGGCTCCCGCCAAGTAACCCCGCTCTTGGCCTTCAGCTCGACCCATCCGGGACCCTTCCGCCATCCCCTCCCTTTCCTCCAGCCTCTTTAGGCAAAGACCCGCGGCCTCGGTGCTCCCCACCCCACCCCTCGTGCACCGCCACCTGCTCTCCCGCAGCTCTGGAGCGCTGTTTACCTAATCTCAGCGGCAGACCCGGCAAAGGAGAATGCAAAAAGACGGTAGCGGTTACACAGCGGCGTCCCCGGCGAAGAAGTAAAACACGTTTGCACTGGAGCTTCTGGATAAGTTAACTGCGAGCCGGGATCCTGCTGGCTTATCTCCGCGGGGATGAGTCTCACACTGCACGTTTGCAGGGATAGGAGATCGTTATCTGGTTTTGATGTCACTACCGTGTCGGAGAAGAACATTAGATGATAAAATATTATCTAATATCCTAGAGACCATTAAAGTGTCAAAGTTTAATGCCAATCCTTTTAGCTCGAATGCTGCTTCCTTCTTCCTCTGACGTGCAGCTCTGTTGTAGAACGCGCTGAAAACAAGGGGATCATTTTTATTTTGCGGGTCGACCGTGCTTCCTACTCTTCCTCCTCCCGTACTCCAACCACACCCCCCACTCCTGCCCTGGAATTCGGTAAAGTTAAAGCAAGAATTTGGGCTTTCTTTTTATTCATTGCTTTGCTTCATTTCATTAGTGGTGTAAAAATGCATTATTACAACACATTAGCATAGTAATAAGGTTAACGTTACTGAGGAAGGGGAGGGAGACCTGAAATTTACAAGCAAAGAAGATATAATGGAATAATATCAGAAACTAAAAGATAAGCATGTGGTAAAGAAACATCTCCATTATAATTACCCAGTATATTGCATTCTCTAGATTGGATTTTAGAGAGAAAAATATGACCATAGTGAGGGACAGAGCAATACTCACTCTGGTCAATAAGATACATTAAAGATATATTTCATTATTAGGGGATTTCACAAAAATTACTTGCATCAGTCAATAGGCACCCTAAACGGGTAGAAGCTTTGCTTTCTCAATGTAATGTTGCAGTTTTGAACTCAGTAGCCTAAGATTCTAAACGATAGGAATGTTGTCAGAGTGAAATATTCCAGAAACTGAGCCCTTCTGTTACTATCACATGAAGCCCCACATTAAAAGAATTCCTTTGCCCCACCAATGGTATGGATAGGGGTATGTGTGTGTGTGTGTGTGTGTGTGTGTGTGTGTCTGTGTGTGTGTGTGTCTGTGTGTGTGTGTCTGTGTGTGTGTGTAAAACCTAAGATAGGATGTACTTACCTATGAATTATAGCCCTTTGACACAAACCAGGATATAAATGTCTTAAAAGGAGTTCGCTATGACATAATATAGTATGAGGAATGCAGAATAAAATATGTAAGGTGATATATCTGTTATTTCTAAAGAATCTGCACTGCTTTCGCTAAGAACTGAGAAGTGAAAAAATACTGAGCCCTCTAAACCAACTGTTATCTATTTTTCTCCACACAGTTATTGCACCTGTCACAGGAGAGATTCAGAAAGGTCTCTCTCTCTTTTTTTAATCAGGGTCAAGGAGACCTAATCCTAAAAAAAATAAATAAATAAAATAAATAAAAATTGTCTTAAGTCAGCCACTAGGGGGCCCTAAAAGCATCTCAAAGAGGAAGCCTGGAACCCTGCTCTCCCCTCCGCTTTTCCTGGTCTCATATTTTGTGCACCCCAAGGAACTGGAATGGAATAAGAACATGATGCAAAGTCTGGAGGCAGATTGGTTTTATGTTTTTAAAGAAGAGAGTTCCGTTTTCCCAATTCTGTCTTTCCTCCCAATACTACTACTACTAATAATAAAGAATATTGCACTCATCCAGATGAAGGTGGCCTGATACTCTTACCATCTTAAAATCAACACAATTACTTTTACTATTCCAAATGGAATCTCATTTCTAAAATTTTAGAGCTGTTTTCTGAATGTTTTGAACATTGTTCAAGTGCTAGGTAGGGAAACTAATGAATGCTCACAGGGGTGATATGAAAATTATATAACCTGTAACAGCAGGGCACCTACCAGGCAACTTATGGGAAGTCAAGTCAGCCATGGGGCACCAGCACTAGAACAGAGTCTGGGGGTGTCTGGTAGGCCCAGTATTAGTTCTTTGGTGCTGGGTTTGGTGAAACGGTGGTGGGAGGAAGTAATGGTTTGGGCAGAGGACAATGGCAGCTGGGGTAGACAGACAGGGGATGGGGGCTGGAAGGATTTCAATATTTTAAATGGTAATGTTATATTTGTCAAAACAATTGAATATCAGGCCTGATTATATGTAAAGTTGCTCAAATTTTTTTTGTAGACTTCAATGTCTAGCAATCAAATCTTCAAGGTTTCAAATACTTAGCAGTCACATATTTTTCCCACATCTTACCAGTAAATTAGGTTACAATGCCCTTCCAAGAGTCAAGAATCAAACAGCACTCAGACTGCACAGACACAGAGAAGACTAGTTATCTTTCAGCTGATGCTGGAGAAGTATCTAGAAAAGGTAGTCTACCCAGACACATTTCAAGGGAAAATGTATGTGTGGGGCGTGAAACATTCCTCTGTCATTCAGGCCAATAATCAAAAGACATTTCTAAGCAAAACAAAATGCCTCCATCAGCTCTAAGCAGGATACCAGCCACTTGCTAGCTGAAGAATTAAAGAACATTGCAAATGCCACAGAATTAACACTAATGAAAGTGTGATTTGAACATAATTTAACTAAAAACAAAGCAAGTCTAGAATTGAGATGTGAGATGGGGAATAAGGATAAAGTCTTTCTTGGTGGAATGAAAAATAGTTTATGTTCCCATCATCATGTTCATTAAGCAGGCAACATACAGGTATTCTCAAAATAGCATTATTAACTTCCAGAAGACTTGCCACTGAAAACCTCAGAGACAGCTAATTAGAACAAATTTGGCTCTAGATAGAGAATCCCATTGTCTTTAGAAGAAAGAAGGTTTATCCACTCACTGAATGCGAAAATCCATCAGAGTAAAAACCTTGTCAGGTATATAGCTCCCTGATCACCTTATGATAAAGTGCTTAACTGGGAATGCAAAGGCCTTTTGGAGATAGGAAGGAAAACTCAGTGCTGAAGAGGTCACTTTAAAGGCCAGAGCCAGGTTTTGTCCTGAGGTCTTGGCCCCCCCGGAAGAAAAGGGGACCTCAAAAGACCAAGACAAAAAAATGAATATATATATATATATATATATATATACACACACCTATATATACACGTATGTGTATATATACATACATATATGTACATATATATGTGTACATATTTGAACATTGGTAAAAGCAGCAAAGCATTGAATCAAAATGATGAAATCTACTTTTTGAAGCTTTTAGGCAAAACAAAACAAAATGCTGTTTAAATGGCAATCATAGTTGTGTAGGTATATTTTATCAGTTCTGCTTATTTCTCCCCTCTTTATCTAAGAGACCCATACAGCAGGACATCTCAAACCTCAATGTGCATATAAAGCACCTAGGAGCCTTCTGAAAATGCAGAAACTGATTCGGGAGAGTTGGGGCAGAGCATGAGATTCTGCTTTTCAAACAAATTCCTGTCCAGGGGCTACACTTTGAGTAGCCAGGATATAGAGGACACTTGTTGGTAGTCAACAATATCCTACCCTTGCGTTCCTATTCCTGAGAGTATGGTGTTAGTAGGGTTCCCCAGAAAGTAAATGCTGAGACAAAGATTTGGGAGCAAGAAGCTTATTTGGAAGGAGATTCCAAGAAGCATAGTGAAGATGCAAAGAAATAAAACCAGAAAGGGCAAGAAGCTAATAAGAGGTATATTAATAAGTGGTCAATGGGTGCTTACTAACAAAAAGGATGCTCTGAGAGACTGTGTAGAATGGCATTGTCCAAACAACCTGCGTGATGGAAATGTTATATGTTTGCACTGTCCAATATAGTAGCCACTAGTGGCTATTATGTACTTGAAATGAGGCTGGTCAGACTTAGGAAATGAATTTTTAATTTTATCTAATGTTAATTGATTTAAATATAAATAGCCACACATGGCTATTAACTACCGTGTTGGACAGCACAGATGTAGAACATAACTCAGAATTGTCCCATTAAGGGACAGGAAACCTAGGGAAGTAATTATCCACCAAATCCCTTCATCTGTTGAGCATTGCTCCTGGGAATTGGTCACTTCTAGCACTTCTCCCATGCTCCCAAGGCCAGAGAATACCCACAGCAGAGAGGTACAGGTACTTAAGATAGGAAACCTTCAGTTTATGTGGAATCTATCCATCAAAGGTGGAGGTGATCACCAAGGTGGGTCTGGGGGATACGAGCAAGGCACTTGCAACATTTGCTAAATGAATCCAGATTTTATTTTGAACCTGAACTATCCCCAGTTCCAGGAGCATACATGAGTAGACATAAGGTAATCAAAGCATTCCATATCCTAGACACCATCATTGGTTCAAGGCTCAGTAGATAACCTAAGGCAGTCCAATCAAGGTGACTCTCAGGAGTCTTATTTGGGATGCTGGTCTACCACTGTTCTTTCAGTGTCCTATCAGTGTTCTGCTGATACAAATGTTAGCACTGCTGGAGCCATTTTAATGCCATGACAGATTAAAGTGACAGTGAGAATAGCAGAGCGCAGAGAGAGGGAAAAATCTATCTGTATCAACTAAGATTGCTTTGAGCTACAAGTAACAAAATATCCAGGTAATAGGTCCTTAAATAATAATCTCCCAAATGATAAATCTCAGAGTAGGCATGTCCATGTTTGGTACAGCAGCTCGATGCTTTCATCAAGGAGCTAAGATCTTTCTCTCTAGCCTGCCATTCTCCCATCCTCCATGTATTGCTTTATGTGTTGCTTCATGGTCACAAGTTGGCTGTGGTTGCTGTAAGCATCATGTTCTCAAACCAGCATCCAAAGCAGAAAGAAAAAGCCAGGCAGAATGTGCTTTGTCTTTTGTTAGATTTCTCCCTTAGGATTGACTTGGGCTATGATTCCTCTTCTGGAGATGGAGCACCGTTGGGTTTTGTTAACAAATAAGAAGGGGAGGAAGTGACTCCTGGAAGTGACCAGCTAACAGTGCCTTCTCTAGGGCCCTTGAGGACACTGAATACAGCAACCCTGGAACTTACCCTATGAATTCCCCATTTACATGAACCAATAAATATACCTATTGCATAAGTTTTAGTTGAGATTTCTCTTATTTGCATCCAAAAATATCTTAACCAATATAGGTAAGAGGGCTTGCTGCCCAAAGACTAGGACTTAGCAATTCTCACCTTCCCTATTCCTGGATGGGATGACAGTTGATCCTGGAAGGGTACGAGGAGCTCCCCCTCCTCCAGAGACTGAAATTCTGTTTGGAAATCATTTGCTATTTTATGCTTAGTGTGAACAGACTTAGAACCTGCGGTTCCCACACTCTACCCACCACCTATCACATGTGGTTGGTCTCCCCAACTACAACTTGCCTTTGCACAAGGATCCATTTACCGTTCCAATCTCCTGCTGAGTCTGGCATGAAGGCCCAGCCTGCTTGGTTACCTCTTTCACCACCCTCTCTCCTACCCCACAGTTCCTGCCAGCATCTCTATCATGGGAGCTGGAGCCTGCCTCTAGAACCTTTGCTTTGACTTTGGAAGATCTACATTCCAGCAAGAACCTGACTTGAGAACTGATGATGGCTGACAGTTCTTCTGATAGCTCCATTCTCCACCAGGGCAATTGGACCTTTGGCTTTTAATCCCATATGTTTGAGTTTGAGTGTGCTGTAGTTACAGAACTAGGGAATTTGAATCAATGACCTCTGAGTTGACAGGGCAAGTCATGGTGTCCTAGTTAAACTCCCAAACCCAAGCCTCAAATTGGTCTCTTTTAGGGCAGAATAGAGCAGGTCTGGAGGCCAGGGAAGAGCTGTTTCTGAGTGTTTTACCCAGTCCTGCTAGAAAGTCATGGATTTCTCATCTTAAACAGTTTTAAAAATTACTCCATTAAGAAGATTAAAAAACGTAACCTGAGTGTTTAGAATCGTGGGCCTCATGGTTTACTGTGAGGCACATCACTACTGTGCTATGCATTCTGTGGGGTGGGCATCGTAGGGACAGCAAGCCAAAGGAGATGTGGATGTGTTCCTACACTTGAGAATCTCCAAATCCAAATCAGGGGACAAAGCATTTACTTTGAAGAGTTAAATGACTTTGCAAATATGAGATAAATCCAAAGACTTGTCCTTAAGTATTCTTAAAAGATGCCGTAAGAACAAGAAATACTATGAATCCGAAGAGAGAGATCACCATGCTCCATCCGGTCTTTGGAAGACTTCTGAAAGCAGGAGTTTCTTGTTGGACATGGACGGTTTGGCAAGATTTGACCGTATGCAAAGAGAAAAGGTTTCAAGCTTTGAGAAACAACTAAGACGTTAAATAGAAGGTGTGATTGGTTAAAGTGACACAATTATTTGAAGGATCAGAGACTGGAAAGCTAATTTCAATCTAGAGTTATTTGACAAATAGTGTCTGAATCCCTGCTGAGTGTCAGTTACTATGCTGACTATTGAGGGTTTTAATAAAAATAAAGACAGTTCTTACTTTTTCAGTGGCTCACAGCCAGTGGACAGAGGAAAGAAAAATATTAAAATGTGATGGGTTAAATTCTTAACTTTGACTCCATCCACAGTTTATCCTCAGTCACCAACTGTTGTTCATCCTACCCTCAGAACATCCTTCAAATGCTTCATCCAAACTGTTACTACCTTAGCTCAGATCCTTTTTTTTGGTTTTTCTTTCTTTATTTTTTTTAGAGAGAGAGCGAGAGTGCAAGTGGGGAAGGGGCAGAGAGAGAGAGAGAGAGAGAGAGAGAGAGAGAGAGAATCTTAAGCAGGATCCATACCCAGCATGGAGCCCAACATGGGTCTTGATCTCATGACCGTGAGATCATGACCTGAACTGAAATCAAGAGGTGGACACTTAACTGACTGAACCACCCATGTGCCCCTTTTAGCTCAGATCTTTATCTCTCACCTGAAAAATTGTAGAACCCACCCAACTTACCTTCAACTTCCTTAAACTAGCCTTTTCCCATTCCTACATGCTAACCAAAGGAACTCTACAAAGTAAATCTGAGCATATTTCTTACTAACTTACTAACTTTACTTCTGTCTTATTTATTCTAGGTCCTTCCCCCAAATATCTATAATTCTAGTTTGACTCCCCTATGTGAGGATCTGAGATACTAGCCCCAGACTGGGGTTTAGAGAGTATCCAAAAGCTCCCTGGTCTCCAGAGAGGAGAGCCAAGGGAAAACCCAAAGTCCAGAACATCACCTGAAATTCTCAAATGAAGTATCAGTCCTCAAGTATCAACCCATTTCAGTAGAGAGGAAGAAACCAGGGACAATGCAAAAGATTTAAATAATGCTTTACCACAGATTTGCAATCCACTTAGCACTGTTCAGAACGCTTTCGTACATTAGCTCATTTAGTTATACTAAACCCTCTGAGGTAATTACTATTATTGTCATCATTGTGGTCATTTTACAGATGAGATCATGAGGGCATAAAGAAATCAGATGAGTTACAAAGTTCACACAGTAACAGTAGGACTGGATTCCAGACACAGGCAGTTTATTTCCAGAGTCTGAGCTCTTAGGATGCCTGGGTGGCTCAGTCAGTTAAGCGTCTGACTTCGGCTCAGGTCATGATCTCATAGTTCGTGGGTTGGAGCCCCACGTCCAGCTCTGTGCTGACAGCTCAGAGCCTGGAGCCTGCTTCAGATTCTGTGTCTCCCTCTCTCTGCCCCTCCCCTGCTCAGTCTCTGTCTCTCAAAAATAAATAAATGTTAAAAAAATTAGAGTCTGAGCTCTTAATCACTATGCCATATTGCCTCCGCAAAGTGTGAGCGTAGAACAAATTAAGGAGATCATAACAAAGGCTAAGAGATGACTGTGGAGATACAGCTCTGAGCCCCCAGAACAAAACTGTAGAGGCTTTTTAAAGATTGTTCACAACCTTGGCTAAGGGCTGGGGAGGGAGTAGACAAAGATGCAGGTTAGTTCCCTGTAGTTCTTTTTGTCTGTAGGTGTCATCTGATAGAGATGCCATTCACCGTCTCATTGTTTTTAACCCGTGAGGGTTCATATATGCCTTCTGAGAAGGCTACCCTAGTTCATCCTCTCTGGCGTTGATCCACATTTCCATATGCTCAGTCCCGCTCTCTACTGATTCATTGTAGATTTCAATTCTCTGTTTGTATTTCATTTTTTGTTCTCCTTACAATTCTTATTTATACCACCTGTCTCTCTTTTATTTTTTTTATTTTATTTTTTTTTTTAATTTATTTTTGGGACAGAGAGAGACAGAGCATGAACGGGGGAGGGGCAGAGAGAGAGGGAGACACAGAATCGGAAACAGGCTCCAGGCTCCGAGCCATCAGCCCAGAGCCTGACGCGGGGCTCGAACTCACGGACTGAGAGATCGTGACCTGGCTGAAGTCAGACGCTTAACCGACTGCGCCACCCAGGCGCCCCTGTCTCTCTTTTAATTTCATTTTCTTTGTCTTGACATCTTGGCCTTTCTGCTCCAGTTTTATAGATGTTAAGCAGATTCTGAAGTATCACTTTATTTCCTAGAGTAAATCATTGTGAGAGAATTCTTCTCTCCTTAGATCTTCAGGACGGTCTTCCCTTTCCCTTATTCTGCAGTGTTTTTCACTGACTTCATATGGTTGTGGTTCCCTGCTCATTTATCCTCAAATAAGAACAAATCCATCGATACCCAGTGTTTACCAATATACTGGTGATGGATTTCCCTTAGCTCAATTCTCAGAGTGGTAGTTTTGAACTGTTTTCCAGATCTACAGCTGGCTGGACACTGATATGCATAAGCAATTCCTGGCCCAATGTCTCATCCCCACCTACCCCACAGCCCACTCTGTCTTCTGTGGCTTGCTCATTTGAGAATGAATCTTCTCTCTCCCTGCCATGTGGCTCTCTGATACTCTGAACAAGTGGACTGTGCAAATCTAGAATTCCCAGTTCTTCCTCTCACTGTGCTTCCCTATCTTGCTTTGCCTGTGAAGACTCTACCTTTCAGACTCTGGTTAGTTGAGACCTAGAGTTTCTCAATCAGAAGGCGGGGGCTGGGGGTTGTGCCGAAGGGTCTATCCATCAATTTCAAGCTCCCATTACTTCTATTGGCCCAATGAAGGTGGTCCATGACTGTGAGCTTCTTCATCCCCACCAGCAGCCATGTGGTTGGTATAGTTACTCAATCGATAGGCCCACTTTTCCATGTTATTGTGTTGTAAAAAGTTGTGAAAGGCGATGTGTGATCAGCCAAAGCTTTTTCATGCTCAGGAGGGAGAGGATCACAACTTACGGTTTTCTTGTGTCTGGTTATAGGGCCTTTGTTTATGAGCACCACCTTCTGAAGGATTTCTTAATGTTACAATTTTAGTGAAAGGTATATACTTCAGTTTCCCAGTGAAAGCAGGCTGAGGTTGAAGGAGAGTGGGGAAGTCAGATACTGCTTCTCTGGGGAACAGCTGTCCACTTCAACCCAGCATAAGAAGACATACTTGTTGGGCAGGTGAGCCAAACCAGAGCTAGCCAGATTAACCTAACCAAGTTGCTACTTCACGCTCCCATTGATGCTAATGAAAAGTTGAGTTAACTCTTTCTTGTCCAACATAAATAAATTACATGCTGAAAGCTGGTGGAAAATGTCTTCAGTGGAGAGACATTTTGGTTGATTCTAAAGAATTCTTTTTTGTTGTTCTTGTTGTTAATGTTTATTCATTTTTGAGAGAGAGAGAAACAGAACACAAGCAGATGGAGAGAGGGGGAAACATAGAATCCCAAGCAGGCTCTAGGCTCTGAGCTGTCAGCACAGAGCCAGACATGGGGCTTGAACCCACGAACCATGGGATCATGACCTGAGCCGAAGTCTGGACGCTTCACTGACTGAGCCACCTTGGCACCCCCATTTGGGTTGATTCTAACACTCATATGTTCAACCAGGATTTTTTGCGGGCCTGCTTTTCTAGCCTGGTGCCAAAAGTGGGCAGAATAGACATGTTCCTTCTCTCGTGGAGGCTACGATCTAGTTGGAGAGACAAATAATTAAGCAACCAAACACAAATATCTATATAACTGTTAACTGGGGGAAATGCTACAATATACATGTTAGGGGTACAGTGGGAAAAGGACAAAAGCTGGAGTTCAGGTTGGTCTTTCCAAGGAAGGGACACTCAGGCTGGGATCTGAAGTAGAAATAATCCAGGCAATCAGTGAGGACAGAGAGTATTCCACGTTAAAAAAAAAAAAAAAAAAAAAAAAGAATATTCCAGGTAGAAGGAACAGCATGTGCAAAGCAATGAGGCAGGAAGTCTTGGCATGTTTAAGGACTGAAAGGCCAGTGTGGCTGCTGCTTGGTGATCAGGAAGGACAGTCCTGAAGAGAAGAACAAGACATGAGCAGCTGTTGAGGGCATTTAAGGGAATCAACAAGAGATGAACATATGGAGGAGCAGCATTGCCCCTTGAACTTAGCAGAAATTAGTGCTGATCCATCTCACCCCGTTCTGGGACTTTCTCCAGCAACATTCTCTCACTCTGTCTGTCTTCTACTTTTGCCTGGGTTAAAGAGATGCAGGATAACCCAGCTTCACCTTTTGTGATGGTCTGCCTGGTCCCTTAGCCTCTGCATTTGCTAATCCATGCTACAAGGCCTACTTAACCTTCTTATGTAGCCTTGTCTTTAACTGTACTCTGGAAACACCTTATCCTAAGCAGGGAGATTATTTGGAAACTGTCAACTTTTCTTTGACTACGTTGAGTAGGTTTGCGATATCCCCTCCCATCCCATCACATTCCCATCTCCTTCCCAGTGGGAATGGGATGACCTTTCAGTAATTGTGGCTTTCCTGGGACCACCTCCAATCAGTTGCTTGTCTCTGGATTCCATTTTGAGGAACTCATATCCCTCACACCTTACCTTTGGACTAAAAGCCGTGACCTTATTTTATAAAGCACCGGGCCTTTTTTGTTCAAAGCATCCAACTGGCCTCCTCCTTCTAGAAAGCCCCAACTCTTACACTGACAGTATTTACATAAGACATCTTTAATCTTCCCAATACAATCTCTGGAAGTGTTTCTTGGAGTTAAAACCTGATCTCTTTCAGTAGCACTTGAAACTAATTTCCTATTGTGTAGACCTTGGTAGAAACCAGATGATTTGGTCACAGCTCTCTTTGTGGAGACAATATTCAAGTTACAAAAATGATTAAATCACCCTGTTCAGCTTTCCTTTCCCCAGACTAATTTAAATCCCTTAAACTTTTTTTTTTCTTGGTTACATATTTAGACCTTACGTATTTAAAGGGCTTTCAAGGGCAAGTCTTATTATTTACCAGGGTAAGAGCTTTCCAAAAACAATAACAGCCACAAGGCCAACAATACCTTGCAACTTTATGGCACTTAACTTTTTTCCCAGTGCTTTTTTTATACATACATTATCTTATTTTGTCCGCTTAATGACTCTGTGAATTAGGGAGGGTGGATGTTACTATCTCCCAGGGGAAAAAATAAAACAAAACTCAGCCTTGATTCACTCTGATAGATATTCAGAAGCAGGTTAGACCGACACGAGGTTCCGACCACATCCCTGGAGTCTCCCTCCCAACCCTTAGCTGACCTATTCCTCTTTGTGCAATGCCTTCGCCTTTTATCAAAATCACCTGAGGATAATAGCCAACACTTGTTGAGTACTTAATATATATCAGACACTGCGTTCTGTGAGTGCTCTAGATGCATTTTATCTTTCAAACCTCAGAACAAAGGGGGTGGTTCTATTATCCCCACTGCTCAGATGAAGTTAAGGGACTTGCCCAGGATGCTACTATGATGCTGTGCTGCCTGGTAAATAAGCCAAGGAAAGCCCACTTCTGTATGTGCTGTGAAACTCTTGGGGAGGGTAGAGTCTGGTCACTTTCCGGAACGTTCCAACAGAAATGCCCACCTTTTTAGAAAATTCACAAAATTTACCGCCAGGCATAATGTACTTTCTCTGGAAGAGAGGGTTTTTGCTGACTTTTGTGTTTTGTGTTGTGTTTTTACTGTTAACAAAAAGGTGTGTCACAGTGGAAAATAATAGGAATTAGAAAGACCTGGCTCACGATGCTTAGTGGCCATCAGAGCTCGATGGATTCAGCTGCAACTTTGCCACGTAGTTGTCTGTGGACTTCACACGAGTCACTTTATCTTTTTGAGCCTTAGTTTATTTCATTTTTTTAATGTTTATTTATTTGTGAGAGAGAGTCACACAGAGCACGAGCAGGGGAGGGGCAGAGAGAGAGAGAGGGAGACACAGAATCCAAAGCAGGCTCCAGGCTCCGAGCTGTCAGCACAGAGCCCAACAAGGGGGCTCAAACCCACAAACTGCGAGATCATGACCTGAGATGAAGTTGGACGCTTAACTGACTAAGCCCCCAGCTGCCCCCATTTCATTTCTAAAATCGTAAAATGATTATGGTAGTAATAGATAATTTAGGGATCATTGTGAGTGTTGGAGAAGACATATGTAACAGTGCTGTTGTAGTATTAATGTGTCTTTTTTTAAAAATACATTTTCCTTTTAATTTTTGAGAGAGAGAGAACATGAGCAGACACAGAGAGAGGGGAACAGAGGATCCGAAGGGGGCTCCATGCTGACAGCAGTGAGCCTCATGTGGGGCTCAAACTCACAAACTGTGAGATCACCACCTGAGCCAAAGTCAGAAGCTCAACCGACTGAGCCATCCAGGTGCCCCTAATGTGTCTTGTTTTTCTCTTTTGCTTCCCAGGGTCAGAATACCACTCTTCTTTTATTTTAATTTTTTATTTTATTTTATTATTATTATTTTTTTTTTAGTGATCTCTACACCCAGTACGGGGCTGGAACTCACAACCCTGAGATCAAGAGTCACTTGTTCTGTCAAATAAGCCAACCAGGTGCCCCCAAATACCATTCTTAATTGGGGAGACATTCTTATTATTTTAGTCTTGGTAGGAGTGAGGTCCCAACTTTTCAACGTGGAAACTGAAGAGGAATATATTATCAGCTAGGGATCCTGATTATGATCAACACTAAGTGACCCTGGATGATGAAGCAGAGGACAGACAATTTACAGATTATTGGAGGGCTGAGGAAAGGGGTTCGATTAGGAAGGATGTGGAAACCGTGCTGGGGAGTTGGCCCCATGAGGAAATTGCTGTGCTCTCATTGAGTTCTAGATGTTAGCGCTTGCACCCCATTAGGGACTCAACTTTTTGCCCTGTCTAGTATGCCATTTATGCATGGGGAACTTGACCTTGCAACCAGCAACCCCACAAAATAGACACTCCACCCAAAACCTGCTTCCTCTTGTTGTCCTCTATGGATGGGTGGAGCTGAGGTCACATCTCTGGGTCAAGGCTGCAAACGAGTTCGGAGAAATAATTTTTCTGATTTCTACCTTGGGAAGATAGGACCCATGGGGGAGGGAGTGGATTGCCCAGAGATTACAGGGTAATCAAAAGGTTTCCTAGGCAGACAGAAAACACGAGAAATATCCAAGTATCTATCACAGGGAAGATATTCCCTCTCAATACTCTCTGGCAGCTAAGGCAAGGGCGTATGATCAAGGCTGAGCTAACCAAATGTCCCCGTCAATGACTTTGCCATCTGAGAGAGCAAAGCAGACACCCAGGTCAGTTGGAGATTGCTCCTGGTGGCTGTGGCAGAATTGAAAATTGGGGGCTGCTGCAGTGGCTTTCCAGGGGTGACGGTACCCACAGTGGCATCCTAACCCGATTCTTTCTAAGACATAGACTCGATAATGGTGGCTTCCTTTAATCTCCACATTTGTTTTGAGCCTGCTTTTCCGTCATTTCCTTCAGTTCTACAAGCTTTGTCATAACCTTCCAGTAGAATAATTTATCTAATGTTTGCAATACTCGTTGGTATAGAAACTGGTAGTAGGGAGTAGGTGATGGACAATAGTAGACCAAAGAGAAAAGGGAATAATCTGTGATTGTTTTTGGACTAATCGGGGCTGTAGCAATGTGGCAGATTATGGTATATGGTAGTTTTATAGGTTCCTGGACCTGATTCCAACATGTGAGGGTGTTGGAGAGGAAAAATTTTATTCTATCCTTCTAGGTCTTCTAGCTGGTTTAAGGATTAAATTGACATGAGACAGATTAACAGAAGGGAGAAAAAAGTTTACTTACATGTGCACAGAGGCCCCATAATGAAATTATGACCTAAAAAAATGACCAAGGCAGGTTGTCTTTATACTTTTTAGACAAAGAGACAGCAAATTTGTGAGGAACTGATGGACAAAGTAAACTTACATTTGGGAGTTTTAATTAGTAAGGAATTCTAAACAGCATTTGGGCTGGGGCAGTAAATTAGTAAAAAGTAACAAGGTTTATTTATACAGCCTTTGACTCTAAATGGTCTCTCTTTGGTGATTGGGATGTCTCTTTACCTCCTGGCACAGGAGGGTACCTCTCACGTGGGAGATTTATTTCCAGCTTTCAGGGGGACAAAGGAAGGTCAGAGTATTCTTCTTTCACTGGCCGTTTCTTGAGTAACTTTTAATTTAATGTAATCAATATGGCTAAAGTGGTATATTTAGGGACAGCCTGCCCTTGGCCCCTACACTTGGCTCCCCCACACCACCCAGCAAGTCTCTGACACTAAATGGGTGTCCCCACAAGGTTAGGGACTGGGTCCCACAAGACTGCCCCTCCCCCACTTCAGATGCCCATCACAGGCTCCCATTGTTACCTGTGCTTCTGACAACTGTAAATGAGGTTCCAGGACCTCCTCCTCAGGTTTGATTAATTTGCTAGACTGGCTCACACAACTTAGAGAAACACTTCACCCACTTGATCATCAGTTTATTATCAAAGGATATAACACTCAGGAACAGTCACATGGAAGAGATACAGAGGGTGAGGTCTGGGAAAAGGACATGAAGTTTCCATGGCCTCTCCAGGGGCGCTGCTCTCCCCATACGTCCAGGTGCTCATTCACTGAACTCCATCTTTTTGGATTTTTATAGAGGTGTCACTCTAAAGGCACAATTGATTAAATCATTGGCCGTTGGCAAAGGATTCGCCCTCCAGCCCCTCTCCCCTTCCCTGTAAGTTCCAATGGCATTTCTAAGGGCAATCCAAGAGTCACCTCATTAACATAACAAAGGACACCTTGCTTTCTCTCAGCACTCAGGAAATTCCAGGGGTTTTAGGACCTCTGTGACCCAAACGGGGTGAAGACCAAATATATATATATATATATATATATATATATATATGCGCCATACATTACAGTGTTACAGTCATTTAATTAATTAAATCAGTGCATTGGCTTACCTCGAATTCTGTGCCCATTGAAGGACCAGTGAGTGTTCCTCGCTACAGGGCAAATAACAGGCTTTTATTGAAATCATCCGAGATACTTTGTTTCAGTAAGAACTCCAACAGAGTCAAAAGCTTTATTTATTAATTTTTTAGCATCCATGCATGTAGGATAAAGAAAGAAGTACCAAGAAGACTTTTGGTTTATCAAAGAAACTTCACAAGTATTTGTAGCCTTTGTGAGGATGCCGCTCTATATATTATATTCAGGCAGCAAATCATTAAAAGTAACAAAGACAATTGCAGCAGCTTTAGAAGTAAAAGGTAACACCCAACCTGCTGAGGCCATCTCGAGTCTGAGAGTTGTAAGGACTCCTCTGTTAAGAAAATATATTTGCACATACAGCATCCCTGTACAAAATCGAATCTGCTTTTCTATTGCTGAGGCAGAAAGGTGAACATTATCTCCTTATTTTTCTTGAGATTCCTTTCATCACAAGTAGAAGGGCCCATAGCTTCAAGCTAAGCAATGAAATCACACCAGTTAGCAGTGAGGGGGCGGAAATAGGCCAAGAAGCTTAAAAGCTAACAGTATGGAAGAGAAAACATCTCGAAGGAAATGTTTAACAATTAATGTGCGAACACGTCAAATTTTGTATTTACGAGAGCATGAGGGATTCGTGGACGATGGGTGGTAACAAAGAAATAGAACGACGTCTTCAAATCTTCCCATTTGGGCTCAAAACTCAAAAATGGAGGACTTTCAACGACTGCAGCTAAATAATGTTATCTATTGCAGCTGAAAATCAAAAGCGAATTTTGATCCTGTGGATTACCAAAGCAATGCCTGTTGAATTCAGTCCCACCAAGTGTCTTTTGTGTAAGGTAGGTAATTGTTAAGAGTGGGCCCTCAAGAGTTAGAAGGGGGGATATGTGAGAGAATTTAGAGCATGGGAACTCCCAACCCTCAGTAATTCTCCCACTAAACCGCAGGAAAAGCAGCCCTCTCTACCCACAGTGTGTTGAGGCTGTTTTCTCTCGCTCAAAGGCCTAAGGGCATTCTCTTTGAAGACACAGTTACTTCTCTGCCTGACCTCCATACCTATGAATACTCAGGTCCCAGTATTCCTTGAGCTGGAAGTCAATTTAAAAGTTAAGCCTTGGGGGGAAAGGATGAGTCACAAAATAATTTTGATATGAGTTTACATGCTGGAGATGCTGAATTCAGTGTGTTAGCTCAAACAACTGGAATTAGTTCTAATGGATAGTTTGGGTGGTTGGCCGAAACCCACGCGGGCGCGCAGGCGCAAAGACAAGCCCCCAATGGTCTTGAAAGCACAAATGCATTATAGTAACACTGCCCAAACTCCAGGTGTACTTACCCCTTTTACTTTGCTACTCATCTAGGCCCCACATCTATGAAATCATGGGATTTTCCAGTGGCTGAGGAGGAAACAATTTGAGTTTGGCATATGCTGGGTCTTCACTGTGTGCATAAGCCAGAATTGTGCCTGTTAAAAAACAAAATTTAATTGAGTAAATTTGAAGGTCTAATTGGCTTTATTAAGCGACCCATGAATCCAGCTGCACCCCAAGTAGCAAGTAGCAAGATGCTCTGAGGGGCTGCACAAAATGGAAGGTTTTTATAGGCAGGTTTTTTTTTTTGTTTGTTTGTTTTTGTTTTTAATAGGCAGGACAAAGACATTATTAGCAAAACAAAAGAAAGGATTGTTTCAGGCAGGGCTTTTTTTTTTTTTTTTTTTTTTTTTT
>NC_064809.1:125519644-125770852 GCF_023721935.1 Panthera uncia
GAAAAGCTGTGCTGTGGAAGAGGCTGTAGCAGTCTGCATCTTGAATCCACCATAGTGCTAAGAGCCCATGAGTTCCGGAAACTTCCCTCGTTGCTGTAGACGGGTGGTTCTCAGGCTTCGGTATGCATCCGAATCTGCTGCTGGGCTTGTTAAAACCCAGATTGCTGGCCCTACCTACTACTACTGGAGATTCTGATTCAGAAGTTCAAGCGTGCAGCCCAAGAATTTACATTTCTAGCAGACTTCCAGGCCAGGCTGATTCTGCTGGTCTCGTAGCCCCATGTAGAGCACATCTACTGGTGACCCACACCTGCTGAGAACAGAAGGTCAGTGCCTCTGCTTACCAGGCCGTCTGAACAGCAGACATTATCCTTGAAGAGGTCCTTGTGGTCCCTTGGCTTTTACTTATGACCCAATGTAAGGAAGGTAGCTTAGTATGGCAGTCTCGGATGGGTGCCCCTCAGATCTCTGACTGTGTCACTGACTTTGATAATGTGCCTATTATCAAAGCCCAGCTGCTGGGCTCTGGAATTCACCTCCTTATCTGTGCTGCCTTTATAGAAGGAGCCACTTGCCTGCAGATAAAGGTACCATCAGCTGAATTCACCTGCCAACATCAAAGAGCACGTGCTCTAAGGCTTGAAGGCCCAGGCCTCATCAGTCAGAAGCTGGCCTTATACAAGCCTCTAATGAACTGCCAGGTCAGAATGCCCTGCTCAGACAGTAAAGTTCAGGGTCCAATGTCACATGTTCTGGTTGCACCAAAAGCCTCTAGGGTATGTCTTTATACTTTAATCTGACAACTCTGTCCTATATTGTGAGGGGTTGGTTGAGTTTTGTAGGTGGTGATTCCTACATATTTGATTTATTGCTATCATACCTTTTCTGTATACCTCTTCCTCCTTTGCATTCATTGTGCTCTTCCCCCATTTTCACGTTTCCCTTCTAATAATCCGGAAAATTCTGTGTTCTGTTTCAATTCTGCAATGATTACTCTAGAACTTTTAACATACTTACAACAAAGTCAGAAGTTAATCAGTATCATTATTCTCCTTCTGAACAATGCATTCTAACCCCTCCCCACCCTCTTCTCCTGATGTTTGTTTGCTTGTTAGCCACCACATTAGTCTACCTTCTTTTAAAGTCTAACATTTAGACATTGTTTTTGTTTAATCAGTGTTTGCTTCGATGTGTACATTTACGCATATGCTGTGAGATGTTTTACTCCTTCCTAAAATGAACCCTCTAAAGTCATTCTTTACAAGAAGTTTAGCAAGAGTCTATGCATAAAAGATTGTTTGTTTTTTTCCATGAAAATGTCTTAATTGTGCCAGATTGTTTGTTTTTTTCCATGAAAATGTCTTAATTGTGCCATAGTGTTGACATGATATTTTTACTGGGTATACATCCTAAGTCAACAGTAATTTTCTGTCCTAAATTTGAAAATGTTATTCCACCCCTAACAGCCCTATCAGGGTTCCATTTTTTTTTTGCTGGGAGATGTTAGCTGACATCTTAATTGTTTTCTGTGCAAGTTATTATTTTTCTCCATCAGCCTTTAAGATATTTTTCTTCTAGGAGCGCCTGAGTGGCTCAGTCAGTTAAGTGTCCGGCTTCAGCTCAAGTCATGATCTCATGGTTCGGGAGTTTGATCCCCATGTCGGGCTCTGTGCTGACAGCTCAGAGCCTGGAGCCTGCTTCAGATTCTGTGTCTCCCTCTCTCTGACCCACCCCCATTCATGCTCTGTCTCTCTCTCTGTCTCAAAAATAAATAAAAATATTTTTAAAAATTGAAAAAAAAGATATTTTTCTTCTGCCATGTTGTGCAGTTTGGTTGTGACCAGTTTAGGTTGTAAGTTTTATTATTATTTTTCATCCTGCTCGTGTTTCACTGGGGTTTTTAGGCCTGAAGCAGTGCGATTTTGCATGTATTCAGCAAAGTTTCAGCCACTGCCTTGTCAAATGTTGTATCTTCCCCTCTGTCTTTATTATCTCCCCATGGAACTCTGATTAGACACATAATAAACTTTCTCCCTTTCCTCTATTCTTATAACCTCTTTTTCACACTTTTTTCTTTTTGTCCCTCCGTGCTACATTTTCCATAATTTTACATAATTTCTTCAGCTCTATCTTTATTTACTAGCCATCTGTTCAGATGTGTTAATCTGCTCTTTAACTTGTGGGAGTCTATACTTGTTATTATTATATAGACATTTCTTTCTAGAAGCTCTTTTTGGTTCTTTTTCAAATCCGCGTGGGTATTAGTGATAGAGATCTTACCTTCCTGTACCATACTTTCAGTAACTTGGTTTCGTTTGGTTTGATATTCATAACATTTTTAGTTAGCCCCCCACCCCCAATGGGATAATATATGTGTAGAACTAATCAATGTTTTTTGTACTGTGGGAAATTATAAATAGTATAAAATTGGAGCGTATAGTTCGGTAGCATGAAGCACATTCACATTGTCGGGCGACCATCACCACCATCCAGCTCTAGAACTTGCTCATCATTCCCAAACTGAAACTCTGCACCTGTTAAACAATAACTTCCCCCTCCCTCTTGCCCCCTCTCCCTGGTCCTTGGCAACCACAGTTCTACTCTATGAATTTGACTACTCAAGTACCTATGTAAGTGGAATCATACAATATTTGCCCTTTTGTGTCTGGTTTATTTTCCTCAGCATAATGTCTTCAAGATCTATTCATGTGAGGCTTCTATCAGAATTTCATTTCTTTTTAAGGCCGAATAATATTCCATCATACGTATACACCACATTTTATTTATCCATTCATCTCGTCATGGACATTTGTGTGGTTTTCCACCTTTGGCTATTGTGAATAATGCTGCTATGAACATTGTTACAAAAATATATATGTTCAGGTCTCTCTTTCAATTCTTTTGGGCGTAATATTCAGAAGTGGAATTGAGGGATCATATGGTAATTTTATGTTTTATTGTTTGAGGAATCACTGTATTGTTTTCCGAAGCGACTATACCATTTTATATTCTCATCAGCAATGCACAAGCATTCCAATTTCTCCACATGCTCACCAACACTTGTTATTTTCTGATGTTTGTTTATTTGTTTAATATCTGACCTAATGGGTATGACATGATATTTCATTGTGGTTTTGATTTGCATTTTCTTTTTTTATTCATTTTCGAGACAGAGAGAGACAGAGCATGAATGGGGGAAGGTCAGAGAGAGAGGGAGACACAGAATCTGAAACAGGATCCAGGCTCTGAGCTATCAGCACAGAGCCTGACGTGGGGCTCGAACCCACGGACCGCGAGATCATGACCTGAGCCGAAGTCAGACGCCCAACCGACTGAGCCACCCAGGTGCCCCATTGATTTGCATTTTCTTAATGAAGAAATGATGTTGAGCATCTTTTTATGTGTTTATTGACCATCCACATATCTTCTTTGGAGAAATGGCTATTCAAGTCCTTTGCCCATCTTTTGATTTGTTGTTGTTGAGTTGCAGGAGTTCTTTATATATAGTGGATATTAATCCTTTATCAGATATATGATTTGCAAATATTTTCTCCGATTCTGTGGGTTCCTTTTTACTCTGTCAATAGCATCCTTTATTTATAAAAATTTTTTTAATGTTTATTTATTTTTGAGAAAGAGAGACAGAGTGCAAGCTGGGGAGGGGTAGAGAGAGGGAGACACAGAATCTGAAGCAGGCTCCAGGCTCTGAGCTGTCAGCACAGAGCCCAACGGAGGGCTCGAACTCACAAACCATGAGATCATGACCTGATCTGAAGTCGGACGTTTAACCAACTGAGCCACCCAGGTGCCCCACTAACATCCTTTAATGTACAAAAGTTTTAAATTTTGATGAAGTCCATTTCACCAGTTTTTCCTTCTGTTGCCTGTACTTTTGATGTCATTGCCAAACCAGTGTCACAAGGTTGCCCCCCTATGCTTTCTTCTAAGAGATTTCGAGTTTTAGCTTTTACATTTTAAATCTTTGACCCATTTTGAGTTAATTTGCATATATGGTGTAATGTAGGGTCCAACCTCATTATTTTGCATGTGGATATCCATTTTCCCCAGCAGCATTTATTGAAAAGACTGTATTTTCCCCATTGAATGGTCTCGACACCCTTGAGGAAAATCATTGTAACATCTTTGCAAGCATTTATCTCTGGGTTCTCCATACCTTTGGTCTATGTCTGCCATTATGCCAGTACCACACTCTTTTGATTACTGTAGCTTTGCATTAAGTTTTGAAATCAGGACATGTAAATAAATCCTCCAACTTTGTTCTTTCTTCTCAGGATTCTTTTGGCTGTTCAGAGTTTCCATGTGAATTTGAGGAAGGAATTTTTCTATTTTTGCAAAAAAAAAAAAGCCATTGGCATTTTGATAGGGATTACATTGAACTATAGATCACTTTGACTTTATTTTAAATAAATTACATATCTAATCATATATTCCTGTATCTACAGTCATTGTGGGTATGGTTAGTTGTTTCTGCTGCCTTGCATTATGATGCCTAATTCCCACATAAGTTCTGTGATTTATGATTATAAGATGATGTTTTGAGAAATGTTATCGGTGGGAATTTTGGGGGTGTGAATTCCAGAGAGGAATACATTTGCTATTGCCAGTGGCTTAGGGAAGATTATCATTCCAGAACACTTTAAATTATAGTTTTATTTTGTTTTGAGGACAATGGTCTAGGTAGTTAAAACTCATGCAAGTGTAAACTTGGCATTAAGGATTCATGGGATTAAATCTTGAATCTTTTTTTTAAATAATTTTTTAATGTTGTATTATTGATTTTAGAGAGAGAGAGAGATAGAGAGAGCAGGGGATGGGCAGAGAGAGAGGGAGACACAGAATCAGAATCTGAAGTAGGCTCCAGGCTCTCAGCTGTCAGCGCAGAGCCCAATGTGGGGCTTGAACTCATGAGCTGTGAGATCATGACCTGGACTGAAGTTGGGCACTTAACCAAGTGACCTACCCAGGCACCCTTTTTTTTTTTGCTGTTTTTTATTATTGGTTTTCACAGAAACCTGAGCCAGTATGGACCAGAATCCATATTGTTTATCTCTGAAGGTGTGTGTGTGTGTGTGTGTGTGTGTGTGTGTCTGTGTCTGTGTGTCTGTGTGTAATTTTAATTCACTGAGGATGGTGTTGCCCTTAAAGGGGTTGGCTTTATGCAAGGGTCTCCCAACTGTGTATCTCAGGTTTTGTCCTTTGATTATGTGTCTTGTCCCCATGATACATGGAATCCTTTAGAACCTACGGTCTAGGTCAGCAGCAGATGACCTAAGTCCTGAGGGCAAATGGTGCTACAAGGCTCACTTATCTCTTTGTATATGTTCTTTTTATTTTGTTTTTGGCCTTTTATGATTTCTCTTGCTTCCTCTCCTGCTGAATGATGTATTCAAAAGCTCAAGCCCCATATTTCATCCAGCATTTTGTATGTTGTTCTGAGATGTCTCTCTGGACTTCTACTGCTGTCATAGTCTTAGTGTTGGGAAGTCCAGGAATTCCTTCCAGAGTTTAAGAATTCTATTTTACTTATTTGTACTTCACAAATATCTGCCTTCAACATTATCATTTTCTCCTTTCCTGATGTTATTTTAGTTCGTTTTAAAAAATTAAATCCTTAGTTACTCTAATTACATGATTTTCTATTTAATAATGACAGCTTTTAAAGGGCTTGACTTTAGGTAAAGGGTAACCTTTTCCATTGGGTTTGATAAATATTGTTCTCATTTTTGCTATTTTCTAGATAGCATGTAATTATAATTTTTATTTCCTCTTTGAACCAATCCTTATTTAATAGAATGTTGTTTAATTTCCAAGAGGTTTTCTCACATTGTTTTGATTACACTTTGTGATTACACTAGCTTTAATGCAATGTTGCCGGAGAATATGGCCTCTACAATTTCTACCGTATAATTAAATTCTGTAAACACCACATGAATGCTTACAAAAGTATATTTTCTGTTTGATGTTAATATAATTGCATATATATTTTATTAATTTTATCACACTGTGTAAATTATTAAATCTTCTCCATCACGCTCTTCCTTTCACATCCACATCTTCTGTCAAGGGCTGAGAGAGGTGCATTAAAGTCTTTCACAAGAGCTGTGTATTTGTAAATTTCTCATCTAATACAGAAAAGCTTCATATTTTTGCCTTATTTTTTGACCTTTGAAATGTATGATTCTTTTATCTTAACTCTGGGATTAATATTTTATCAATTTAAGGTGACCTTTTTGAAATGATTTGTGCTTTGAATTATTTTTCTGATCCTATTATTGTCATAATTCTTGAAAGACTTTTGTTTAGGGCTCAAGACTTCCTTTTTTTTTTCTTTGAGATGTAGTTTACATACCATACAATTTACCCATTTAAAGTGCACCGTTCGGTTGTTGTTGTCTATTTACAGAGTCATACAATCATTTTCATAATCTATTTTAGAATATATTCATTAACCCAAAAAAGAAGCCCCCACACCCATTAGCAGTTACACTCATTTCCATCCCCACCTTGCACCCCTGACCCTAGACAACCACTTATCTATATCTGTCTCTATAGAGGTACCTGTTCTGAACATTTCATGCACATTGAATTATATACTATGTGGTCTTGGGACTGATTTCTTTCTTTCACTTAGCACAGTGTTTTCAAGGTTCGTCCATGTAGTAGAATATATCAACACTTCATTGCTTTTTATTGCTGAATAATATTCCATTATATGGATACCAAATCTTACTTATCCATTTATTGTTGGACATTTGAATTGTTTTTACTTTTTTACTATTATGAATAACGCTGCTATGAATATTTGTGTACAGATTTTTGCATGAACATATGATTTCACTTCTCACCATGTATACCTATGTAACCATGCACCCCTCCCACATTGATTCAATCAAGAAGTTTTGCTTTGTGCTACCACAGATATGTGCTTCCTTTCCTTGCATTCTTGGTTACTGTTTATTGAAACAACATCAACTTTTATTACATTACTTACCGTTAGTCCTATCTTTCTCTGGGTCATTTCCATTTCACAAAGGTTAAACACCATGAGACCTTAAACATCCAAGAATATATTTTATTTGTTTGTTTTTTTTTTAACGCTTATTGTTTTTATTTTTGAGAGAGAGACAGAGTGCAAGCCGGGGAGGGGCAGAGCGAGAGGGAGATACAGAATCTGAAGCAGGCTCTAGGTTCCAAGATGACAGCATAGAGCCCAATGCAGTGCTCGAACTCACAGACAGTGAGATTATGACCTGAGCTGAAGTCGGACACTTAACTGACTGAGCCACCCAGGTGCCCCTACTTTATATTAATTTTAAATTATAATTTAGTAGAATGTAAAATATAAGTTCAAAATTCCCATCATACACTAACACTTGAATATGTCCTGACTTCTCTTAGTATTTGATGCTATTTAAAAATTCTGATGTAAGCAATAGTAACAAACACTCACATATCACTTCTGATGTGCCAGATTATTCTAAGTACACAATGTGTATCCATTTATTCATTGCTCCTTAAAAGCCTCATAAAAGTGGGTATTATTATTATTGGCCCTCTTTCTAGAAAAGGAAACTGAGGCATAGAGAAGTTAGGTTGCTAGTAATTGGCTTAGCTTTATTTGACTCTAGTGAGGGGCTAGACCATGACTGCTGCCCTAAAAGCATGTGCGCACACACACACACACACACACACATACACTCCACACTCTATTATTTCCATTTCTCTGGAAAACCCTAAACCATTCATAACTTCTCCAAATATTTCCGTTCCTCTGTATCTTTTAAAATATCATTTGGGATATCTGTTGTCCCTCTTGTATTAGTCAAGAATTCTTACGTTAATGCTGCATCACAGTCCACCCCCAAGTGCAATGGTTATGTTAATGCTGCACCCAAGTGCAATGGGCGTTTAATAATCGTGCATTTCTCATTCAAGTGCTCTCAGATCAGCTGGGATGGCTCCTCTTGGTCTGCATATCTGAGTGTTAGTCAGGTCAGCTTTGTTCCACATCCTCCTTCTCGGGGCATGGTTAAGACATGTCCTCTCTAGAGCGATGCAGTTCAGAGAACAAGAGGAATATCCAAACAGGCAGACCTATTTTAAATCTTGACCATGTCGGGGCACTTGGGAGGCTCAGTCGGTTAAGCGTCTGACTTTGGTTCAGGTCATGATCTCACTGTGAGTTCCAGCCCTGCATCGAGCTCTATGCTGTCAGCACAGGGCCTATTTGAGATTCTCTGTCTCTTTCCTTCCTTCTCTCTCTCTCTCTCTTTCTCTGCCCCTCCCCTGCTCGAGCTGTCTCTGTCTCAAAAATAAATAAATAAACATTAAAAAAATCCTGACCATGTCACATGTGCTGATACTCCATCGAGCAAGGTTAAGTCAAGGCATGGGGGGCCTTGAAGCCATTGATGCCATGGCAAAGTTGTGGATGCATAATCGCTGCAAGGGAATGAAGCGTTGGGCTGGTGATTTCATCTGTCACAGCCAGTCTTCCTGGTCACATATGTGAAATGCACTCACTCTCACCCTGAGACCCCCAAAAGTTTCATCCAATCTAGCATCAGGCTCAAAGGTCAGAAAATTGTGTTCTTTATCATTGGAACTTGAAGAGTACCTACAAATAACACCTTTGTCTGCCTCTTCTGAGTACAGATATGATGGAAAAATTGTACAAGGGATCAGAAATATTAGCTTCATTTAAAAAAAGGGGTGGGACGCCTGGGTGGTTCAGTTGGTTGAGCATCCAACTCGATTTCAGTTCAGATCATGATCTCGCGGTTCATGAGTTCGAGCCTGGCCAAGGGCTCTGTGCTGGCAGTGTGGAGCCTGCCTGAGATTCTGTCTCCTCTCCCTGCCCCTCCCCTGCTTGCTCTCTGTATCTTTCTCAAAAATAAATAAAAATTTAAAAAAAGAAAGATTAGTATCATTTCAAGCACAGTGGGATCGGGAAATAGGGCTTCAATCTTAGCAGTTTTGGGGTTCCTTTAAAAAAGTTGCACACCTCACTACAGAGAGTCTGAGTCCGTTGCACAGTTTACCACTGAGAGAGGAGTTGCCTGGAAAGAAATGTCCCTGCAGGCTGGTGGGGCTGAGAAGGGAGAGGCAAGACTGCACCCTACACTCCAATCCAGTGGTTCTCAAAGGGTGGTCCCTGAGCCAGCCATATCAATAAGAACCACCTGGCAACTTATTAAAAGTGAAAATTAACAGGCCCCACTGAGACCCGTTGAATCAGAAACGCAAGTGGCGATGGGGAAAGGTGGGGGCAGCCATCTGTGTTTCAACAAATTCTCCGGATGATTCTGCTGCCAACATTTGAGAAACACTCTTTGACCCAGTGGTTCTCAACCTGGCTGTGCATTGGAATTGCCAGGGAAATATTTAAAAGTGTTTTCTACCATTCCATGAGAATATGTTTGGGTCTAGCCTGAAAACTGTCCTTTGTAGGCATCCAGTCTCTTTGCTGTCTGTACAGACAGGCAGGCTTATCGCTGCTGGTCTCCTTTGAAGGAGCCCAGAACTTGCTGCTCAGTCCCCAGTGTCCTTAAGTTTAGTGGGGATAGTGATGGTGGGCAGAGACGGCCCTGGGCTTAGAATCAGGCGACCAGAGTTTGAGCCCCAGCTCTGCCCCTTACTGGCAATGTGGCCTTGTGCAGTTCACCTCAATTTTGTGCCTTGATTTCCTCTTCGGTAAAATCTCAGTTGCCTACTTTCTAGAGTATTTGAGAGAATCAAACATGAGACGGTATAAGGAAAGTGCTTTGCCGACTAAAAAGTGTTTGGGCCTTATGTAAGCACTTACTCTCTTTTATGCACGGAATTTGAGGAGTCAGCAGCTTCAGTGCGTGCACAGGAGGCTTGGCCCCAGAGGCCTGGCTCTCCAGATCACTGAAGGTTCCGCAGGGAGTTGTCTGTTTGTTCTCCTAATTTGAGACTAGCCTCAGGATGACGTCTGCCCATCGTGCCATGATTCACCTTGCCCCTTATCACAGAATTCTCACCAGGGCTTTTAATTACTCGGGTCTCCTCTCCGCCCTGGGCGCCTCTTTAGCTCTGTCTTTGGCTGCTTATTTCCGCCAGTTTGAGCAACCAGCTGTAGGCTCAAGGCCTCTTGGAGCCATTTTTGCATGGCGGTGCTCTGTGGAGTCACACAGAACTTTCTCGTCTCCCCATTGTATGAGCAGATACGAGGGGAGGCAGTGAGAGTGTTGTTCTCTAGAACTGCCCCATCCTCTGAGTGACTTCAGGGACATCCCCATGGGCACACAGCACAAAGGATTTCTGGACATCGGTGAGTCGAGAGCACCTTCTCATACCAAGAGGAATATTTCATGGAGGGAATACTAAGTGACAAGCCAAAGGACCAGAGTGTGCAGCCAAGGACTGAACTCAGGTATTTGGACCTCCAAAGTCCACATTCTCTATTTCACATCTTCCTCTTGAAGGTACTCTCCAGGTCTTTGTTTGTTTTTTTTTTTTAATTTTTTTTTAATGTTTATTTATTTTTGAGACAGAGAGAGACAGAGCATGAACAGGGGAGGATCAGAGAGAGGGAGACACAGAATCTGAAACAGGCTCCAG
Organism: Panthera uncia; assembly: GCF_023721935.1. Classification (NCBI taxonomy): domain Eukaryota; kingdom Metazoa; phylum Chordata; class Mammalia; order Carnivora; family Felidae; genus Panthera; species Panthera uncia. The sequence goes on from NC_064809.1 coordinate 125,530,250, forward strand.
GCTCTGAGCTGTCAGCACAGAGCCCGATGCGGGGCTCGAACTCACGGACCGTGAGATCATGACCTGAGCCGAAGTCGGCGGCTTAACCGACTGAGCCACCCAGGCGCCCCACTCTCCAGGTCTTTGATTTGGTGTGGAGACCACGGTCCGTACATCCTCAGGCAGGATGTCCTGACAATGGGCAATCCCAGGATAAGCAGTTGTCTTTCCTGTGGGATTGATTGGTATCATCCCAGCAGGGTTGCCTCAATATATGTTCTATGGTTATAAATAGGTGCTTGATAACCCGCATCTGTTAGGGAAAGTGAGATGGCCAACATTTTTTCACTCAGCAGACATTTATTGACTCAATTTTTAAAATTATTTTAGAGAGAGAAAGGACACGCGAGTGGGGGAGTGGGGCAGAGGGAGACAGAGAGAGAATTTCAAGCAGGCTGCACGCTCAGTGCGGAGCCTGATGTGGGGCTTGAACCCACGATCATGACCTGAGCCCAAATCAAGAGCTGACGTGCAACCCACTGAGCCACGCAGGTCCCCCTTTTTACTGAATATTAAGAATGAAGCAGGGTAGTGGTGAGGAAAGAGGTCAGAAATATGTAAGAAATTGCTCCTGTTCTCCAACACATTGTTGGAAAATATTTATGATAAATCTCTCTCTCTCTCTCTCTCTCTCTCACATACACACATATGTCTATGTCTATGTAGTGTGTATATGTATATACAGTTAGTGTATATACAATATACACAATACTACTAATTGTGTGTGTAAACACACACACACACACACATACACCCACACCTATATATGTGTGTGTATACACACATACAAACATAGGTATATATAGTATATACCATATATACAGTTGATTCTTATTATTCACAGTAATATTCTATAAAGTCATTGCAAACACTCAGCCATTGCTCCAAGGGGAAATACAGGTTTAGGTTCTTACAAGCCTCTGATCACAACATTTTCATCAAGTCATCAATGCATAACCTTTGTTTTTTTGTATGTGTGTCTGCCTAAAGACATCTAATTTGATGTATATTGTTGATTCATTAACATCGAACTCATGGCCCAACAGCACTGTAACTGAGGCCTGAATGAAGCTTATCTAACACACCTATGTTTTCCCTAAGGTACATCCCCGCCGGGAACACCGGATGGCACTTCATTGCTAGGCTAAGGGTCATTTTAAATGGTGAAGTTGTCAACAAAAAATAAAAAGTAAAAAACGTAGTGCTACGTAGCCTGTGAGAAGGACACTTGTTTGTTTATACTCTGAGAGCAGACACAAGAAGGCAGAGTGTTGCTGTCTGGCTCGACCTTAGCTGGGAACATGCGTGTCAGGAGACCCATTTTTCATCTCTCTGCACATCTGCACGTGTCTGCTAATTACTGCAGAGGTGCTGTGAGTATTGATTTGGGGTTACAAATACATTGTAACGAGTAGGCAAATTTGCAAATATGGAATCCATGAATAGCGAGGATTGAAGGGACGTGTGCCGCAAGATGGATGGATAGATATTATGTGAAGATATGTTAGTTCCCAGTAAGTGAGCGTAGGCAGGCAGAACATGATTTGTTGCAAGGGTACCCTGGTGGCAGCTGAACCACAAGATGGCAGGCAGCGTAGGGGTGCAGCGAAGCTGATATGGAGGATTTGAGCACTGCCTGGATTTTCTTTGACTCGGTTTCCCATCTGTGCTGCCGTCTGTTCCGGTGCACACTGCTACCCCCCACGGCACAGGACACAGCCACCAATGGGCTCTGCACTTTGCATCTAGTTGCTTCCACTTGCAGACACCCTGTTGTGCTTATTTCACCATTGGGCCAATCACTTGAGAATGGATACAGGATGGGAGATGTGGCCTCATCATTGGCTGGCTTGAACTTGATGTAATCAAGGAGACTGGGTTTGTAAGAAGATAGCAGTGCCCCCTTGAGGGTCACAGCTGAAATTACAGGAGGAGGAACTCCAGGAAAAGAAGATGCTTTTCCTAGTGGAACAGAGGGATTCTGGGAAGACCTACTAATGTATATCCATTATAGGCACGAACAAAATGGCTCTTTAAAAAGAGCTGGTATATTTGAGGCAGGGGGCTGACAAGATTCCTCTCACTGATTACAACCCTGACTTGTAAAGAGCGAAGAGATGTCACATCTAGCTGGGGTCAGAGGCAGCATCTTAGAGGAGGTAGCGTGGGAATATACGGGATTGTGGTGTGGAGGTAGCTCCCTTCCTTGTAGTTTAGGAGCGTGATCTCTTGGAGACAGAAGGATATGGTGCAATGAGCCGGTCTGAAGAGTTTGAATCTCATATCTGCCATTTTCTAGCTGTGTGCCCTCGAGTAAGTATTCACTAGTCTGAGCTTGATTTTTACTCCTTGTAAATCGGTGAGTGGGGGGGCAATGTCTCTCTCGTGGTGGCATTAAAGAGGTGAAATAAAATCATGCCATTAGGAGCCTGGAGGAGTAACAGTTGGTAATGTTAGTTCCTTTCTGCTGCCAGAGTTTATGCAGTGAGTTAGTGGCAAGTACGTGACTTGAACCCAGAACCCCCAACTTAGAGGCTAAGACCCTTACCACTACAGTATCTGGCTCTAAACTATTATTCTCTTAAAGTCATTGCCTCCTCCTTATCTGATCTGCTCCCAGTGCCCAGTGGGTCCCCCAGGCCTCCAGGGAGTAGAACTGCCTTGAAGGGCATGCCAGGCCCTTCCCTCGTTCCTTGCCTCCCTCACTTTAGACACATTAGTGATGATGCTGGAGATAACAGAAATGCTGACTTTGAAGGCGGCATAATTATTTATAGGCTGGTACCATTAACAGCTTCACCAATCAATGTGGGACTGAGTGAGGATTCTTGGCACATGGAAGTCCTGTCTCTCTTAATTAAAGGTGATCACTTCAAAAAATGATTAGGGCTCTCACAACATTCCATAAAAGGGAGATCTGTCCACCTAGGCTAATTTGCCATCACGCTGGCAACCAGAGGAAAGATGGGCAAGACGTCAAAGCCAACAGATGGCAGATAGTGAAATGAATGTTTGCACGAGATACTTAACCTACTGGGACTCAGTGTCATTGTTACAGCAACACAGTAACAATATGAAATAAAAACAAAACTGAAGAAGCAGCAAACCTAGAGAAACTTCACTGAGATCTTTTGAATGCCAGAAACTAAGTACTTTGTGTCTTTTACCTCATTCTGTCCTCCATAAGCCTACGAGGTGAGAGGCACCTCTATCTGCATAGGTGAGGGAGGTGCAGCCCAGACAGGTGCCTAATCTGTAAAGTGGGTCAGTAAAGAACACTTATGCTCGTGAGGGGAGTGCGGAAGTGTCTTCATTCCTGTTTGACAGTTGTTTTATGGTGCTGGTTTGATGACTGGGTCCAGAAAGGAAGCCAGGATTCCCTTCCTGCCTCCAACATTAAAAGGAAGGGACTTTTGGTAGCTGGTATCTACAGGTGCCCTTCATGTTCCACCCAGATAGCTGAGTTTGCTCCCTTCCTTTAGCCAGTGTCTGCTTACAGGTTAGGAAATGGAAGAGGTTGGGGTGCCCGCATGGTTCAGTTAAGTGTCTGACTTTGGCTCAGGTCATGATCTCATGATTTTTGGGTTTGAGCCCCACATCGGGCTCTGCACTGACAGCTCAGAGCCTGGAGCCTGCTTCGGATTCTGTCTCTCTCTCTCTCTCTCTGCCCCTCCCCCCTCATGCCCTCTCTCACTGTCTTGCTCTCTCTGTCTCTCTCTCTCTCTCAAAAAAAATGAATACACATTCCAAAGGAAAAGGAAAATGGAAGTGGTTGTAGTTCTTGAGGACTGTTGGCATAAATCCATATGCAAATCCTCTTTTTCCCCTGCCTGTGTTCTGAACCAACTGAGAAAAAAACAGGAATCCAGTGAATGGCAAAATGAGGTATTATCATTGTTAAAGCTAGAGTATGCAGCTCAGATGAGTTTCACGTGGGCTTTGTGATACTAAAACTTCAGGATGAGACAAGATTCTCCACCTCAGACACGGGCAAGGTTGGGAAAGGTCCTACCAACAGAACAGGGGACTTTAAAGGTAAACTTACTTACCATGTGGTTGAGAGCTGGTCAGTCCCAAAGAGAAAGCAGTGGGAAGAGGCTGATCTACACACACCTGGATCTTCTCAAACTCACTGTTAGACCAAGCACTGCTCCCAGCACCCAGGGCAGGGTGGGGGGTGTGGGGCCAGACGGGGAGAGTGCGACGTGCCAGAGGAGGGGGTCACACTAGGGGATAGGAATTGTGTGCAAGGAAGCTTTGGGCTATAGGTATAGAATTTCTTCTCCAATAATTCTAAAGTAGAAAAGGACAAGAAGGGAATGGCTGTGTGTGTGTGTGTGTGTGTGTGTGTGTGTTGCACACAGGCATGTGTGAACGTGTACCTACATCAGTATTAATTGTCTAATACTGACATTATCCAAGCAGTCCTTCTACTAATATTTTCCCTTGAGAACATATGGAAATTGAAAGATCATCACAAAAATTATCTTCAAAGGACAGAAACTTAAAACTACAAGTGTACGGGTTAGTCATCTGGAAGACAAAGCTTTTGCAAAGAATAAACAGTCTCTTTTTCATTTTTTCAAGATTTAGCCCCAGCCTACATTCAGTTGAGCTAATATTTAGATCAGCCTGCTCATGCTGATGTCTCTAAGAGTTTGACTTAGGCCTTCGTATTCTGGCCGAGGTCTTTTGGAAAGACCGGTGGATGCTATAAGAATCAATGGGGGGTGGGGGCACCTTCGTGGCTCAGTCGGTTAAGCGGCCGACTTCGGCTCAGGTCATGATCTCGCAGTCCGTGAGTTCGAGCCCCGCGTCGGGCTCTGTGCTGACAGCTCAGAGCCTGGAGCCTGTTTCAGATTCTGTTTCTCCCTCTCTCTGATCCTCCCCCATTCATGCTCTGTCTCTCTCTGTCTCAAGAATAAATAAACATTAAAAAAAAATTAAAAAAAAAAAAGAATCAATGGGGATGTGAGCATTGAGTGATGTACAGAATCGTCCAATCAATATGTTGTATACCTGAAGCTAATATGGCATTGTGTGTCAATTATACTTCAATAATAAATAATAAAAGAATCAACGGGGGTGTGGAAAGTTAAACTATAAGTGGAAGAGATTTAGTTATAGTGACAGAGATAGGCAAGGCAAAAGGCAAACACTGCTGTCCTCTCCCCCATCATCACACCCCAGAAAGAAGGCTGTTTGTCCCTATTCTTTGGAATGAAGAAGAATAACTAAATGTACCTGATAGCACCTCCAGCATCTTAAGACAGATTCTTAGGAGGAGGGAGTCTAGCTGAAAAACTCATTCATTTCAATTAAGTAAAAAAAAAAAAAATCCATAGTAATGCAATGTTAGCCTTGTGGTAAAGTCATCATTTCTGGAAATGGGGAAAGGGATACTCCTTAAAGAAACACAATCTCCCTCTTGACATGGCGTCTAAGAGGCATATATCGAACAGGCAAACAGAAAAGCAAAGTTCCTCCTTTCTCAGCAAGCTGGAGGAAAGGAAGATTTAAAATGTGAGCCTATTTTTCTCGGACTTTGTTCACATTTCTCTCTAGCATGCAAGGTGAATGAGAAAGTACCAGCTTGGAAGTGAGGCGGAACAAGACTTGCTCCCTGGCTCCCCTCATAATCTGTGACTTGGCAATCAGTAGTACCTGGAGCTCTAAAACTCTCTTTCCTCAATGGTAGGATAAATGTGATGATGATAGTATGTTTTAAATCAACAAGCTTCTAAAACAAAAATAAAAATGAAATGAACAGAGACCCAGAGCACAAGTAGTTGCAAGGAAGGAAGGAAGGAAGGAAGGAAAGTAGGAAGGAAGGAAGGAAGGAAGGAAGGAAACTTGTTTTCTTTGGTCAAATATTTATGATGCCTTGAATTGGATTTTGTTATTAAAGTATTGTTGAGAGGAACATTACAATGTTAATGTATTCGTTCCTCACTTGACAGTTATTGATTGTATACCTACTGTTTATTTGGCCCTGGACCATTGTGGCACAATTTCACTTCTGAAAGCAGTCTGGAGCTGTGATCTTGGCAGGGGGTGGGGGAAAGGATGGTGGTGATGGTGGTGGTATAGAATATTTGGATGGAAAATCAACTTTTTACTGTATTTGGGTACCTTTCCATTCTGGGATTTCTTGTTTGAAATGTGAGGGATTTATGGCGTCCTTTCCTTCGTTTTGTCTCGGACTCTTCTCTCTCTCTGTCTTATCTGGATTTTTCTCTTTTTTCTTTCCTATGTGGCTGGCTTGATAGGACAAGTCAGGAATACCTCTTCTGGGGAGAAGCCTTCCTCTTGAGGGACCTAGACAGGAATGAGAGTGTGGTTCCTGGAAAAGGAAGCTTTGTTCAGGTCATTTAGACCTACCCTCTGGTCTAGGATAGAGGTATGAATGGACTCACCTTGAAATTAGGGTGGAGACCTGATGACCTCGGTGAGGTAATTTCCTAGGGCTCCTGACCTTGTAGGGAACAAAGTTCACAGGTACCTCAAGCTCTGTCTGGCTTCATAACTTACATAGGATGGGAAGAGGATTAATAAACGTGGAGGTGATGGGACAGAAGGCAAAGAATGACAGGATGTTTTAACTAAGAGGAGACCTAGAAATAATTTAGTCCACCAACTTCTGTTCTCTCCTGTTTCACCCACCACTTTACAGAAGGGGCATTTGAAGTCCAGGAAGATGAATTCATTTTGCACAAGTTAGGGAGTACCAAGTCTAAGAAACCGTCTCTTGAATTGTTCCCCCGTGTGCTTGCTCTCCATGGATTGACTTTGTGGTATTTCCCACAGAGAATTTCTCAGAGACTCCCCTTTGTGTTCCTCAGGCCAAGCCCTCCTGTTAAATTGGCTTATTCTCAAGATAAGACTGTGGAGGACAGGATAATTATTGGCGAGATATTGAGGGAGTGAAATCAAAGCCTAGTCTAAGTTGGGTGAGTGAAGGGGCCGTCATCAGAGGCAGAATGGAAGAAAAGCAGGCTTGGAAGGAAGGGAAGAGTTTCAGACATGTTGAAGTCCCACTGGTTGGCCAAGTTGGAGGGTTTCACAGAATCAAGAGAAGGAACCATCTAAAAGGCTCTCCTCTTATCTATAACCTTTCAAAATCTGACCGAGTTCTCAAGACCCTGTCCAAAGCTTCCCAATCTGTGAAGGTATCCCTACCTTCCCACTCTCTCTCACTTCACCCTGCGTGCACCTACAGTGTGTGGCTTGTGCCTTTGTTAAGCATTCCTCCATCCAGCTGTGTGAGAATTTGTCCTCACGAATGTCCCAGAAAGCACACCCAGCACCAAGAGGCTGTATGGTGTTGTGGTTAGGAGCACAGCCTCTAGGTCCAAACTGCTTAGATCCAACCAGAGCCCTACTCCCAGTGTTTTTGACTTTGGGTGACTTGCTTGCTTAACCTCTTTAATGATTCCATTTCCTCCTCTGCAAAGTGAGGATGAAAATCGGTTATTTGCCCAACTGGACTGTTGTGATGTTTAAATGAACGAATAACATATGATGTCGTATGTTTTCACTCATATATGGAACTTGGGAAACTTAACAGATGACCATAGGGGAAGAGAAGGGAAGGAAACTAGTTTCAAACAGAGAAGGAGGCAAACCATAAGAGATTCTTAAATACAGAGGACAAACAGGGTTGATGGGAGGGGCAGGTGAGAGGGGAAAATGGATGATGGGCATTGAGGAGGGCACTGGTTAGGGATGAGCACTGGGCATTGTATGTAAGCGAGGAATCATGGGAATCTACCCCCGAAACCAAGAGCACGCTGTATACACTGTATGTTAGCTAACTTGACAATAAATTATATTTTAAAAAACCAATAAAACAATAGAAAAAAAATAAGTGAACGAATAAGTCTAAGTGTCTTAGAACAGCACTGGACACAGCACATGCAGGAAGGCTCCCTTCCTTTTCTCAACTTCTTACAATGAATCTCTTGGTTCTCTAACTATACATCCATCTGCTGGTCCCCATGTAGCATCTCTTCAAGTGAGGAAGTACCTTAATTCAAAATCATCTCTTTTTTTCTTTTGGCTCAGCAAGGATCCTATGCCCTCAACCAGGATTTTCTGGAGGCTGTTTGACATTTGAAATTCGAAACAATTTCAGAGGAAAAAAAATTCTGTTTCAAAAGAGCTATCTGTTAAGGACCAGGGGGTGGCAATACGGCAAAATGCCCTCCTTGCTAAACTGAGAGAGCCCTCTGGGGAACTCCCTGACCATCTTCACACCCGAGTCACAGTGACTTCAGATGCACTTGGAGAACAATGCTCGGAAGGTATGTTTTTTTTCTTTTTTTAAAATCCTTCCCTGCTAGTCCTGACTGAGTGAGTTGAGGCTGAAACAGAAATGGTTTTGAACTATAAGTGGCATGTCCGTAGCTGCAAATTCGACAGTAATACACTTGTTAAGCTGAAGGAGAGGTGCGAGCTGGCAGCTTAGAATAGATTTTATTTTCACTCTCGTCTGCTGCCAGGAACACCGTTCACCTGTCTCCCGTGCTTTAGTTCCTGTGGGATTCAAAGCCAACGGCAGTCCACTCCGTCTGTCTCTGCTCTTCCAGCCCAGGCGCTGACTTTCTTTAACCCCCCTGTGGCTGCAAGGAGGTTTCAGGGGTGTCTTCGGTCCTGGTGTGTTTGACTAGGAACCAGCTGGCCAGCTTCCCTCTGGCACTGGCAGGTTAGCAGCATAGTGTCAAAAGGTTGAAGTTTTGGGTCAGTTTGCATGTGGAAGGGGTAGGGCGGGAGCAGTAAACCGTCACCGGTTTTGGTGTCCGACCTGGATTTGAATGTTGGCCCTGCTGCCTTGAGTGAGTGACATAGCTTCTCTTAGCGTTTAGTCTTTTTCTGTAATGGGATGTTATAACCTGCCTTGCTGGGTCGTGTAAGCATTAGGATAGTCATGGGGTGCCTGGGTGGCTCAGTCGATTAAGCATCCAACTTTGGCTCCGGTCATGATCTTGCAGTTTGTGAGTTTGAGCCCCGCGTCGGGCTCTGTGCCGACAGCTCAGAGCCTGGAGCCTGCTTCGGGTTCTGTGTCTCCCTCTCTCTCTGCTCCTCCCTTGCTCACACTTTGTCCCTCTTTTTCTCTCAAAAATAAATAAACATTAACCAAATTTAGAAAAGAGGATTAGGATAGTCAGAGCATTTAAACATCCAGTTCATTGGCTGAAACGGAGGATGCTCTCAGTAATAGTTTCTGGAAAGGTCTCTCAGTTTCTTACTAGCAAACAACCTTGCAGAGAAGATGGGTGGGTTGCTGCTAGCTAGTATAGGACTTTGCGCAAATTTTAAAAAGTGGACTCTCTTAAGGTACCTGGGCGGCGCAGTGGGTTAAGTGTCTGACTCTCGATCTCAGCTCAGGTCATGGTCTTGTGGTTTGTGAGTTCAAGCCCCACATGGAGCTCTTTGTTGATGGCGTGGAGCCTGCTTGAGATTCTGTATATCCTGCTCTCTGCCTCTCACCTGCTTGTGTGGACTCTCTCTCTCTCCCCCCCCCCCCCCCCCCAATAAATAAACTTTAAAAAATTAAAAAAAAATAAAATAAAAGGGTGGACTCTCCAAGTGGATATCCGTTGTGCCAGGGCCCCTGGTTTGGACAGATGTGTAGGCTAGATGCCAGGCCCCACCTGTCTGTGCAGCTAGGTTCCTGTGTGCAGTGCACAACTTCAACAGTTTTTCCCCGGTGACTCAGAAGACTGATATCAGCATTGTGACCTGAACATGGTTTAGCTGCATTGATCTCAGGATGACACAAGCAAGTTCAAACTCACATGGCATTGAAAGGCTTTTAGCATGTGACCTACAAGCTGGTTTTTGACTTTCTCTTCTGTTTCTTTTAAAGAAGAACATTTAGTCCACACAAATGGGAATTCTATTTAACATGACCTTGCACCTGATCATGGTTTTGCCATATGGCGTGCTTCATCTGCAATGCCTGATTGACCATCAGGGGGCAGTATAGTGTAGTGGCTAAGGGACTAGCCAGGCTGCCTGTGTTTGGAGCTCTGCCTTGGTGCTGATCACCTGTGCCATCCTGGCCATTACTTAATCCCTTGGTACCTCAGTTTCTCATCTCTCTAATGGAGAGAAGAATAACACCTACCTCACAGGACTACTGTAAGAATTAAACAGTCAATACACACGACACTAAGAACTGTGCCAGGCACATGGTGTGTGCTCAGTTGACATGAGCTATCACTTTTCTCCGTCCATGGCTGCCTCCCTTGATTCTGTTTCTTTCTGTCTTCCATGAAGCCGGCATAGATGACCCCATGCAGAAGGGCACTTCCCTTTCTGGCACATGCAATAATGATGGTTGGTGACACTCACAAGAGGGTCATTTTAAGTGTGTGCCTTACTTCTCTGTCCCCCATTTAACAGTGAGATGCTAGGAATATTCTCCACTTTAACGCCTTAGCCGTTAGCTTCATGCACCACTCCAAGCCCAATAAGGATGTGCTGAGTCACCTCTCAGGTCCGAGCTCTGTTGGTTGTATGTGACAGAAAACCTGCCTTGTACTAGCCGAGGCCATAGAAATTCCCAGCCTAGAGCTGGAGCAATGTACACAAATGCTAGGATCCCCTCTCTTCGCTGCCCCCTCACCTTTGCCACTCTCTTCAGGTCTGTATTACCCGCTCAGCTCTGCTTTCTCCATCGCATTGGAACCATTGTCACAAATAGCTACAGGCACACATCTTTCCAGCGACGAAAGACCTTCTTATTCCGGGTCTAGACATGAAATGTCCACAGAAGATTCCAATCGGCTCATCTTGAGTCAGGTTTTTGTCCATTGTCTTTGTGACAAATATAAGGTAAACAGATAATAAGTCACATTAGGACTGTTTGGTATAGAAAGTGTTTATAGAGACAGCCTGGGTAACCGGAAACACGGCGGCGCCCCCAGCTGAGGCCAGGAGCACGAGAGGATTGAGCAAGAAGGAGAAGCAGTGCACGAGGAGTTCGATTTTGGATACTCTTGAGTTAGAACCATAAGTAGGACATTCAGGTCGATGGGTCTCAGGGCAGTTGAATATATGAATTCAAAGCTCAGGGGAAAGCTCAGAACTAGAGATAACAAATTTATGAGTCATGAGGACATAAGAAATTTTTCCAAAGAGGACTTTTACTTCTAAGTAATATGTGGTAGGTTATAGTAGGCTCACATTCCCATTGCATCAACTAGGGAGAAAACATTGCAAAAAACTCACATTTTCAAAAACATTTGGGAGCTGTGAAAGCAAAGAGCAATAGATGAATGAGAATTACAGAGAGAGAAGAGCCTTTTCTGGGTGAGCTGACGCCATTTGTTCCCCAAGGATCCTGCCTCTCCAGGTACAGGCGGAAGATCAGGCATGGCACTCACGGATGGGCTCTCCTGGGGGAGAGACCGACAGAGCGTGCGCCAGTTGTGTGGGGCTAGGAGAATGGACTAGAAACTGGAGAAGCCTCAAAAGAAAGGGTTATTATCCTCCATGGAATAGAGAATTAAAAATACACAACTAATAGAAATGTAAAAGTCTATCCTAAGAATTCTTAACTACAAACCTACAGTCTTTTTTTTTTTTTAATTTTTTAATGTTTGTTTTTGAGTGAGACAGACAGAGCGCAAGTAGGGGGGAGGGGCAGAAAGAGAGAGGGAGACACAGAATCCAAAGCAGGCTTCAAGCTCGGAGCTGTCAGCACAGAGCCCGACACGGGGCTTGAACTCATGAACCACAAGATCATGACCTGAGCCAAAGTCGGATGCTCAACCAACTGAGCCAACCAGGCGTCCCAAACCTGCAATCTTATGGAAAAAAAAACTAAAGTATTACACAGAAGGGAAGCATTGTTTATAATGCTTATAATGCATCGCTTCTCGGCCTTTTGGTTAAGATCAAGGGTATAATGCTTATAGTGCAGAATCAAGGGACACAAATGCAATAATCATCCAACTAAAGAAGTTTCAAAAAGAATAAGTGCTCAAACCCAAAGAAAGTAGAAGGAAGGAAATAATAATGAAGAGCACAGGAAGGGATGAAGTGGAATAAAATGCAAATACACATTTAAAAAAGAAAAGAAAGTCGGTCTCTACAAACAGTTAAGGAATTGTCAACCTCTGGCAAGGCTATGTCCCTCCCAGAAAAGGGGAGGCAAAGGGAAAGAATACTGTGACAAAAGAGACTGTGACAAAACTAACTGAAGGACAGAGAGAAAAATCAAATGATTTTATGACCACTTCAAAACACACGAGCAGTTACCACCTACCCACAAACGTTCACACAATCTTATGTGTGACTTCTACAGAACGTAAAGGGACCGATCATCCCAAATTTCGAGAAAAATATTTTAAGAATAAAAACCGACTGATTTTTGGTGCAGGCTGAGGTGGAATTAGTTTTTTTTTTTTAAAGTAGTTTCCACGCCCAGCATGGAGCCCAATGTGGGGCTCGAACTTATGACCCTGAGATCAAGACCTAAGCTGAGATCAAGAGTCAGATGCTTAACTGACTGAGCCACCCAGGTGCTCCTGGAATTCTTCATAGACTATCTCTCCCACTAATTACAACTAAAAACCCTAGACCAAAAAAAAAAAAAAATCAACTACCTGGAGATTCTGAAAAAATAATTAATAGGCCATTTGGGGCAGGAAGTCAACCCCTGAAGAATGACCAATACTGTAAGGGCAAGGGAATATTTGTAAATCATATATCCTGATAAAGGACTTATGTCAAGATTATACAAAGAATTTTTAAAATCCGACAATAGACAACAAAATTTTTTTTCAATTAAAAAAATGATTAAAAGATCTGAACACTTTCCCAAGAGGATATATGAATGGCACATGGAAAGACAGGTAATACAATTACTGGTCACTGGGTGAGATGCCACCACGGGCCTAGTAGGATGGCAGCTGAAGTAGAAAAAATAAGCTCATACCAAATGTGCATCAAAAGGAATGAATTTTACGATTGTAAATTTAAAGTAATTGTTTAAAAAGTAAGTTGAATGATGAAAAGTTTTCCAACTCACTCTTTTTTTTTTTAATTTTTTTTTTAACATTTATTTATTTTTGAGACAGAGAGAGACAGAGCATGAACGGGGGAGGGGCAGAGAGAGAGGGAGACACAGAATCGGAAGCAGGCTCCAGGCTCTGAGCCATCAGCCCAGAGCCCGACGCGGGGCTTGAACTCATGGACCGCGAGATCGTGACCTGAGCTGAAGTCGGACGCTTAACCGACTGAGCCACCCAGGCACCCCCCCAACTCACTCTTTATATCTTTCTTGAAACGTAGACATCAAAACTGTACCTTGCTATTGTAATAACAGAAAATTATAGCTCACTCTTCTTCCTGAATGTACACATATACTCTGAATATAGCCGTATGTGAACATGGGTACAAAACTCAGTTTATCAAAGTTCCACCCTCATTCATGATAACATGAAAACTCTTCTCAGACTTGAAATTGAGAAAAAAAGTTATTCCTACATAGACACAAAAATCCTGAAGCAAACATTATACTCATAAAATATTTAATGCATTCTCTTTATGGTCAGAAAAACAGATGAGAATGATATCTATCATTAGTTATTTCCAGTATTTCATTGGAGATTTCTAGTTAGCAAAATAGAACAGGTAAAGGAAATAAAAGGTAAATGAACTGAAAACCAAGACTCAAAATGTCATTACTAGAAGATGAGATTTTCTATATTAAAAATTTCAAAGAACCTATAGTACATTATTATAATGTATAGGAAGTTGAGCAAAGTTTCCAGATGAAAAAAAAAATCAACATACACAAGTCACTTGCATTTTTATACATTACTCACAGTCGAGTTGAAAATACAGTAACAGGGGCACCTGGGTGGCTCAGTCAGTTAAGCGTCTGACTTCAGCTCAGGTCATGATCTCAGTTTGTGAGTTTGAGCCCCACATCGGGCTCTGTGCTGACAGCTTGGAGCCTGGAGGCTGCTTCAGATTCTGTGTCTCTATCTCTCTCTGCCCCTCACTGGCTCGCGCGTTCTCTCTCTCAATCTCTCTCAAAAATAGACAAACATTAAAAAAAAAAAATTTAAAGAGAAAATGCAACAACAAATAACATTTCCAAAAAATGAAAATCATCAAAATATAAGAGAAGTTATCTGAGACTTTTATGGTGAGAAGTATAAAGTGTTACAGAAAAGTCGTTAAGGAAGATCCAATATACCAGGAAAGGGATACTAAGCTAGTGGGCAGGAAAACTCAATGCCATGAAATGTGTTAATTCCTTCCAAATTCATCTCTCGATTTCCCAAAACTTCAATCAATAAGCCAAGAAGCACTTTTGTGGAATGTGATACACTGATTCCAATAAGCACACAGGAGAACCAAAAGCCGACTAATAGTCAAGATACTCCTAAAGATGGTGAACCAAGCACGGAGACTCGCCCTTACGGACATCACAACTCACTATAAAGTTATGATAATCAGTAGTCTATCATTCTGGTGTAGAAAGAGACAGCTATTCCAAGGGAACACAATAAAGTACCCTAGACGTACCCTCGTCCATATGCAGTCATGATATAGCATGAAGCTGGTGTTTCTGACCAGTGGAAGTGATAGTCTGTTTTTCAATATATGTTCATCAGCAGTTAGATGGATGAAAAAATAGTAATGGATCTTTTCTGCACATCACATGTAAAAATCCCTTCCAGATGGATCCAAAGATTTCAATGTGAAAGAAAGCTTTGAAAATTCCTAGAAGATAGTGTAAGAGAATGGCTTTCTGATCTCAGAAAGGGTAGGACTTTTTAACAGCGTTTAAAAATGTGCAACCCATGGGGAAAAGCTCGATGGTTTTGACCACATGAAATTTAAGAATTTTTACTCATCTTAACAGACATCACAAGCACATGCCACAAAGTTGGGAGTAGATATTTCATAGTATGTATGGCCAAGGAAGGATGTATCCATAATGTAAGATATAAAATGAGCAGGAGACAAAATCAGGCATTTCACAGAACAGGGAATATGATTGGCCAATAAACATATAGCAAAATGTTCTTAACCTCATTATTAGTTAGGAAAAGTCAAGATAAACATATTGAATTGAAAAAAGTTAAAAATCTACCAAAGATGTGGTGTTCACTCACAGAGGAAGTGGAAATCGGGGTAACTGCTTTGATAAACAGCTTGGCCCCGCTTCTAAAGTGGAACATGTGCCTGCTATGTGAAATGTCCCAGAATTCTGTACCAAGGAGCACACGCTGTAGAAATGGTGTATTTATGAATAATGAGCTGCATCTAAAGGATGCTCACTGTGGCATTGTTTTTAAAATTGCAGAAACAATCTCTAAAGTGTCTGTCTACTATGAAATGGTTAAATAAATTGTGCCTCATGCAGACATCACATAAATAAGCAGTGAAACCAAATACAGCCATAAGCATCAACATGGGTAAGTCTCAAAAACTATGTCGTTGAGGGAGGGAAAAAGAAAGAAACAAAACAAAACCAAGTTGCCGAAGAATGTATTCAGTTTGCTGTCATTAATTCAGCTTTCAAAAGCAGGGAAAACCTAAAAATATGTAGTTTCAGAACACATGCCTTTGGGTAAAACTATCAAGAAAAGCAATCAACTTGATTTTTAAAAATTCAAAACACTGGGGACCTCTAGGAGAAAAGCAAGGGGATGAAATCAGATAAAAACACAGGAAGTACGAATAGTATTAGCAAAATTTTATTTTTCCATTTGGGGAGTGAGGGTGTGATGTGTGTTCATTTGCCCACTTTTCAGTTGTCTTTTACACATGAGTTCTGTACTCTACAAGTGCTTGTTTTTCAAGTGTTTTATTTGTGTTTTGTTAACTTGACACCTACATTACATCCCTCCTTTGCACCTACGGCATATTTCTCAGTAGAAAGAGTTTCAAGAAGAGCTAATGAGGGGATCGGGAGTGTTGGGTAAGGAGTGTGGGATTCTTTATGAGGTGATGAAATGTTCCAAAATTTATTGTGGTAATATTTATATAACTGTGACTATACTAGAAGCCTTCACATTGTGGACTTTAAATAGGTGACGTGTGACATATGAATTATACCTCAATAAAACTGTTAAAGAAGAATTAATATAGTTGAGGAAGTAGGGAAATACAGGTAACACTTTTTGAGAATTTTTAATTTTTTCTAATGTTTCTTTTTGAAAGAGAGACAGAGCAGGAGGGGAGGAGGGGAAGATAGGGAGGGAGACACAGAATCTGAAGCAGGCTCCAGGCTCTGAGCTGTCAGGACCTGGGGCTTGAACTCACAAACTGGGAGACCATGACCTGAGCTGAAGTCAGACGCTTAACCGACTGAGCCACCCAGGCGCCCCTGGGAATTTTGGATGAGGACAGAAGGAGAGGATAGCGGTAGCTTGAGAGTAGCATGGAATCAAAAAGTGTTTTTTGTTTTTGTTTTTGTTTTTGTTTTGGAAGTTTGGCTATAGGCTGAATATATATGCTAGTTAATAACTTAGGAAAAGCAAATTTCACGTGATAGAGCAGGATTTCAACACAGGCTTTGCTCTTCAAAGTATAGGAGTCTTTCTACTTAATGAGGCTTCCTCCCATATGGTTCTTTCAAGTTTAAAGAGCAAAGTGATCCCTGATTCTGTGCTCAGCCCTGAGCAATCATAGGCGCCATTCAGACTTTTGGGACAGACTTTCAGAAACACGGGGTCCTGGTGGTGCTGTCATTCTTGTAACCTGGGTGATGAGACATACTGAGCCACCTCCTGGAACTCTGCACATGTGAACTCCAACCTGCAATGATTTGGTGGGGTTAGGTATCATCTGGCTATCATGATAGGATGATGGGCTTTAGGACTGGGCAAATGTAGGGGCAGAAGCTGGACAGCACAAGATCTGTGTACTTCTTTCTAATTGCTCTGTCCTATAAGATTCACATGGTGACCCTAAAATTGTTCTGACCTCCGGGGTCCCCCAAATTCATTCTAACCCTTTGCAGACAATAACATAGACCAGGTACACACCAGGTAGTGATGTGTTAGAAAGCACCCCTGTTGTCAGTGATTTGGCACCCACTCCCCACTCCCTTTACAGAGCAAAGATAGAATCAATAGTAAATTGACCCACCTCTCACAAAGTGAGCAAATAGAAGAAAAAACATGCTGGCATGAGAATCAAGCAAACCCTATTCTGAACAGAGTTTCAACATGCCCAGCTTTTCCTTTAGTCTTACTCATTTATAACTAGGGTTCTTCATTTGACCTCTTTCCCACTGTCCAACAGCCGTCTGATTTGGGTGGCATTTTCCCCATGCACAGCTCCACGGGTGGGCCTTGTTGGGTCCAAGCCAATCCGGTTAATTCCACCTTGCTTTCCACAGTGACTGGTTGAGAATATCATTTAGGTCTGGGCCAATTGGCATACGGGATTTCCCTGGTCAACTGTATTGGTTCAGAGGCGGTCTAGTCCCCACAGAGTTTGAGACATTGTTTGATGACTGCAAGATGGAACTGGCAGCTTTTCAGTGGACGTGAGATTGGTGCTTTCTGCCATTCTGTGACCATGATGGGGCCATCCCCAGGATGCCGCTGACTCTGGAGAGCAGAGCTGAATCAGAAACAAGCATATCTTTAATTTTGTATCACTGAGCTACGGGGTTAGCTCACACTAACGTCTGCCAGTTTTCACTCTTTGCTGTCACATGAGCCAAGCCATCTCCTCTATTGGCTCATCTACTTTATGTTGGGTCTTCTACTCCTTGCAATTTAAAAAACCCTTCCTGCTTCATGGAGAGGATAATATTTGCCACAGTTTTTTCATGGGGTCTGCAGGGCTCCAAGGTAGCATCAGTAATACACATAGAAGAACATATAAAATTATATCCTTCGAATAAGTGTAGCGTCTATTTCTTTTCAACAAACATTGGATGGACACTGAGAGAGTAAAATAGATTCAGAAAAGAGCCAGAAACAACAGACAGACTAGGATTTAGAAAACTCTTCATGGTGCTGTATCTTATTTAACTGATTTTGTTAAATCTGCCCTGAACAAATCGTTCTAAATCTCTGAGCATCTCCCCAATCTGTAAAACACTTAAATGATACCTAGAAGTCAGTTAGATCTATCAATATATAAATTGGGGGCAAGGCAAATGTCTTATCCATATACTTTCAATAATAGATAATAAAATAACAAATTAATAATGCAAACAACCAACATTTATTGAATGCATGTATTGTACCATGCACTGTGTTGTTTCACACACATTATCTCATTTGTTTGTCACAACTATTGTTCCCAGTATACATATAAGGAATTGGGGCTGGTGGGGTTAAATAGCAGGTCTAAGTCTGTGGTGAAACAGGGATTCAAATTTGGCTCTTCTGGATCCAGACCATGTGCTTCTCACTGCTGAATAAATTCAAATTGTATTCATTCACTCAGCAGGATTTGTGGGGGCCTGTTGTACACCTGGCCATGACATAGACCACGCAGATAGGGAGATGAGCCTTGGATTTAAACGATTTCAACATCTAGAGAGGGAGATTGCCTAGAAAACAAATATATATTCATATATATTCATGCCTTGTATCCTCCACTTAAACACAGCAGCCACTTAATATATATTTAATAAAAAGATGAATAAGTGAAAAGCTATAAAAATGAATATATGACAATGAAAAGTTTCTGAAAATATGATTAAATTTCTGTGACAAAACTCCATCCTGAAAGAGTAACAGAACAGTTAAGAAGCAGGGGCTCGGACAAGAGACTTTTCACGACATTCAAGGCTTCTCTGGCTTTCTTCCCAAGATCCCTACAGCTCTGTTGCCAAGGATGTTCCCTGGGGTAAGCAGGGCCCCGGATGGGCGATTTGGTGGGTCCTGAGATACCCAGAAGTGTCCATCTTGCCCTTCAAAAGGCCAAAGCAGGGATGGAGAGAAGCACGTAGTCAAAACAGTTTGTTTGTCACGTTGCATTGAGTGAATCATCTCCTATGTGATCAGTTAAGAGGGACACGTTTGTGTAGTTTGGAAGTCATGTTAGTTCCTTCAGATTTCCCCAGCACATTAATGCTTTACTGTCATCGGGAGTGAGTTTTCCAAATAATTAAAGACGACCCCGTAACAGAAGACAAAAATCGCTTTCTCTAGTACATCTAATGGCTAGTTTTAAGGCTCCAGTAACCACTGTACTTCCCACGTGTTAAGGTTCTAGGGAATCTGGGATGACATTTCCCCCATATTAAAGCCGTGGACTCCAGAAGAAGACTACCCTCTGAGTCATATTCTTAATTTTGATGAAATTGTTAGTCAAAGGAGACAGAAGGCCCAGGGTGTCAAGCCGCTGAGAATGAAGTGTGATTTGGGTACATCTGCTGGTGAAAAGTTAACTGTCCTAGGGTTGTGATTGTATTGTAAGATCTTTGGTTACAAGCAGTTCTGACCCATCCTCCCTGACTTGTTCTTCCCATGAATGCTTTTATTTTTAGCATGTGGTATGGCCAGGCATGAGAGCAGAAACATTTGGAGGAGTGTTTAGAATTTATAGGTGTCCCAGACTCCAGCCAAAGTCTTCCCAGCCCTTGTGATCTAAATGAGGTGTGTTTTGGCCTCTATCCTAGTCTCTGAAAATTTAAAGTAGTGTCCTGTATTTCTAACAATCTTCAAGGGCTTTACCCTTCCCGTAGCTTCTTTGGCACTAGCCTGGCTCCCTTGATTTCTGGGATATCTTACCCTCTGGTGCATGGTATCTCATTTGCGTCTGTGCTTAGCCAAGGTAGGAGCTCAGCCTCCTGCACCCACACACACTCATACACAAAAGGCACACGGGAAGCTATCCTTATGCTGGTTGCCTTTGCTAAAGACTTGTGTGTAAGCAAGGAATGTTGGAGCCCAGTTTACACTTCAAGCATTTCACTTTGCTCTCTTAACCACATGCTCCTTCCTTGGAACAAGAGATTTTTTTCCCTCCTTTATATTCTTCTCTTTTATCTCATGCAGAATGGTTTAGTTTTTTCTTTGTTGCCCGAGCTCCTTCCGAAACCCATGCTTCCAGAGTCCCATAGTAAGGTATGTCCCTTAAACACACACACACACACACACACACACACACACACACACAATTTCCTCCTTAAGAAAAATTTCTGGTACCAACTATTAAGTTAATACATTGTCACTTCCACGCCACTTCCAAAGAATTTTGCCTCTCAGGGATTGCACAAAAGATCAAGATCCAGCTGTGCTAATTCAAACCAGAGCTCAAATCATCCAAGCTTTGGGCGCCTGGGTGGCTTAGTCAGTTAAGCGCCTGACTTCCGCTCAGGTCATGATCTCACAGTTCGTGAGTTCAAGCCCCACATAGGGCTCTGTGCTGACAGCTCAGAGCCTGGAGCCTGCTTCAGATTCTGTGTCTTCCCTCCCACCTCTCCCCTGCTCACACTCTGTCTCTGTCTCTCTCTCAAAAATAAATAAGCATTAAAAAAAAATTTTTTTTAATGATCCAAGGCTCTGGTTTGTTCCCTGAACTGCCAGGCGTGTGATTCCCCATGCTCTTCCCATGGCTGCTGCAAACCCCAGAGTCTTGTGTTGAGATGGTAGTATTGTATGATGATAGAGCCTCTGTTAGCCCGGGGGGGGGGGGGGGGGGGGGGGGGGGGCGATTCCAGGGACCAGGGACTCCCTGCAGCTCAGTGCTGCACAGATAGCAACAGCAGAAATAAAACTCCATTGATCTAAGTGGTGAGGTGTTTATTTTTGCTTTCTCCCCAATAACACAATCTGGCTTCACCTTTCTGAAGATGCTCATGTGATAGCCATGACTATGCTTTTTTTGCGTTTTCATGGGCTTTTACACTGCAAGCACCTTTATCATAGGTATTCTTCATTGAATGTTAAGTGCTTGCACAAACAAGCCTTTTCTGGCATTTTTGCACAAGCTTGGCAATTGCATTTCCTCCCCCCAAAAGTGTCATTTGCTCACCCAAAAAATATTTATTTCTTGTCTATTAGGAACCTGAAATTGTGCTAGGCCCTGGGAATTTTAAAGGAAACATGATAAATATTCTTGGAGGGGTCTGTGTGTCACTTCAGCATTTATGGAAGGTTTTCAATTCATTGATTGATTCACTCATTATTCAAAATCTATTCAGCCATTGATGTGCCATGCTAAGCAGTCATAATTCAGCAGTAAACAAGACAGACACACTCTGAACCTCTGGGATCTTGAAGTCTGGGAGCAAATGTGGATATTGAACAAATAACTCTGCATGTCAAGAGTGCAATAAAGAGAAATCATAATACAAATGACAATAACTGATAGTTATGGAATTTTTGTTATATGACAGGGACTTCTCTGTGTGATTTGTGTGCCATAACTTAATTAATTCTCACAACATTACTCCCCCAAATTAATATCGAAAGGGGACACTAAAACACAGAAAGGTAAAGTAGTTTTCCCAAAGCCCACAGCTGGTAAGTGGTAGCTGTGGGTACAACTCCAGGCCTAGGCCGTGCTCTTAACCACTCTACTATTCTGAAAAAAATCTGAGGGTCAAGGGAGACTTCTTGGAGGAGGTGATATTTTGGGTGATACCGCAAGTCTGGGTTGGCATGGAAGAGATCAGGGAAGCACACTTTGATAAAGAGAGACTAGTAAGAGAGAGTAGTAATTGTGAAATTGTTTGAGCCTCTGAGGGAAGTCCGGGAGTCTGGGAATCCTGCCTGCCTCACAATGCCCAGGTACCTCTACACCCCTGAAGCCAGCTTTTTGGGGGAACCCTATGGTGTGCTCAGCCCTAGTCTTGAGAGCTCTAGAAAAATCTACTTCTGTAAGAGGGCTCTAGGTACCCCCTCACCTGCATCGATAAGGTGAGGTGCTCCCAGTTCTGGGTCACCTTTTGCGGTAACAGCAAGGACAGCTGGAGGCACCATGGGAGCTTGTGGAAGACGGTCTAATTACTGAGGTGACAGGTCAAGTCTTCTTGTAATAGAGGGGCTCCCAAGCTTGTGACTTGAAGGATAAAGAACCTCTTGTTTTTTCCACTTCAGTGGATATTTGATAGTTCTGTGGACCTGTGGGAATGAGCTTGAGAGTTTAGGATGAGCAGAGGGAGGCAAAAGAGGTCTCTGTTTTATTTCTTTTTGAATTGGAGAAAACCATGTGTCAAGCCAAAGAATGGATGAACGGAACAGGACTCGGTCAACTCCTGCCCCTTTCCTCCTCCCTCCTACCCCTGTCTGAATTCTTCAGTCTTCCTCGTCAGCCAAGCAACACTTTGGAAACTGAAGAGGACTGAGCTTTTTGCTTGTCAGGCCCCAGGCACCTGCATGTCACAGGGGCTGTGAAGTTTTGTGGCATTCATGGGTATGATAGATCATCTCTGCACTGGGATGTTTAGGCTCCACTTATTTGTTATTTACTCTCAGAAACAAACACTTACATGTTTACTCTTACATTCATTCATGGATGTGTTTTGAAGTCAGGTCTTTGCTCCAATCTCAACCACTTTTAACCTGGTTTCATCTTTGTCTTCTGTGGGATGAAGAAGTTGCCTGAAGTTGGCTTTCTCTGGTTTTATAAGCAAAAGCCTCATCCAATGAATCTTCCTTTGTCTTTCTGGGGCTCAGCCCAGGTATCCTTCCCTGGCCCAGGTCAGCATCCAAACAGCCTATTCGCCCCCCTCTCCATCCAGCAGAGCCATGAAAACACAGTCTTTGCAGCAGCCCCAGCCCCGGCTTCTGCTTGGTATCCAGTTGGCTGCAGAGTGGAATATCATCTCTACCCACCATCTTTTCTCAGCTTCTCCCAACGAAGTGATCCCTTCTTCCTTTTTTTTTTTTTTTTTTCCCTGTAAGGATTTTCACGGCTGATCTGTATGAAAACACCCATGAGAAAAAGTGTCTGTATTTCGCAAACTCCCATGTTTCTATTCCCAGGGTCTGTCATGAACTTCTTATTGATGATGAGGAACAATTCCCCAGGAACAGTCACTAATTTTCTTTCCTTTTAGCCTTGACTCTAGAGTAGGGAGCCATACTGACTCCTACCTTCCTCTATAAAGGGCCCCTAACTAAAACTTTAGCCTAAAGAGCCGGCCCGGGGAAAAACATAGGAGTACCTTCATCTAACCTGGATTCTTAATGTCTAAGAACTTTCAGTTTGGGAATCCGCATATCACTGAGCCTTGTCATCCTCCTAGGCTTTTGATGCCCATTCTGTGGTCTTGCGTATCCCATTCAGCATGCGTGCGCGCACACACACACACACACACACACACACAGAATATACTTTGCCTATTTGTTTCCAACTCAGGTAGCTAAAATAACTAAAGTGATCATAGCATCCAGTTAGGAGAGTGATAGTCTCCCTTCTTCCTGCCATGATGTCCCCTCAATGCCAAGTGCATTATCTCCTCACTTATAGGTACTCAATAAATATTTGTTAAATGAACAAATAACAATTGAAAATCACTCAAGGAACAGACAGATTAGGAGTATAGATTTCCATGAATTCTAGTGTCAAACATGGATCTATTTCTCTGATTAGATTTTAAGTTGCTGCACTTGACATCTCCATCTTTTATAGCAATGATAATGGCAGCTCGTACTATGTAACTCTGTTCATTATAAGTCATTTTTTCTTTTACTGCTCACCACAACCTGAGGCATTATTGTTATTTACACATGAGTTATCTACACATTAGAAAGCTAAAGCCCCCAAGGGGGATAATAATTCATGCAGTTCCTAAAGTTTGTAATCTGGAGAGTGAACTTGAACCCAGGTCTATCAACATACAACACAGGGCTCTTTCCTTTATGCCCTGCTCTGCCCACCTTATTCATCTTGAGTTGAGTTTGTGGTTCCATGCAGTAGAAGAAGATGCAGAGACAAGTGGGCCTCTATCCAGATCCAGCCTTGACAGACTAATGACCTTGTATCTTCCCAGGATGGGGGATGGGGTGAGAAGCAGAGGGCAGGACTCACGTCACTGCCCAGAGGCATTCCCACTTTTTTCCCATGGTCGCATATTCAGTTTCTATGTTGGGTTGCCAGGTTGAATCAAATCTCTCTTTCAAAGCCTACCATCATAAAGTTTATTTCCCCAGGTGACCTTCTTATTGTTTTTCCCTTTGTTACCATATTTGAGAATAATCAGAGACACAGTGTCAGTTCAAGGATAATTGACTTTGACTTTGGGGAAAATGTCGGGAGGAAGAGGCTGATTCCTGAGACTGCTGACTTTATTGGAAGTTATGGCCTTCCCTGGGGCCTGAGCTTCATTCATTCAACAGGTATTTGTTAAGCACTTTCTATAAGATATGTCTCATGTTTGTAATTTTATGCACTTGAACATGGGCTTGAATAGAGACTCCATGTTATTGTTGACCAACATCATCAATTTATTCATCATATAATTATTAGTATCTTCTATGCCCTAGACTGTATGTAAACATTGCAAGATGACACTCAAATTTGATGGCCACTGGGTGTGGGGGAATGGGTTTCTCGATGTCCCTTTTTAGATGACTATTTTGCAAAAGTTTCTGTTGTTTCCACACTGATGTTGGGAGTGGTGGGGCAGTGTGTGTGTGAGGGGTTCCTTCTAGTCAAAAGCAAGAAGTTCTCCTAGCCCTTGAAGGTCAGACAAAGTTTACTCACTAAGGGACTCCTGGAGTTTGCCCCACAGCACGAATCCTGTAAGCAGAGATATTGGGGATTCTGCTGAGGTATGGCTCTTGAGTTGTTACATTCTAGTCTTGGTGTCTGAGTGATCTCCCATTTGTTGTACAACATGGATAAAAGTTACCCCATTTGTGTCTACAAATATAAGATCTTTATAAGGTGAAAAAAATCTTAATATCTTAGCAGTTAAAGCTTCTCATCTCCACCCCAGTAATGCCCCTAAGGAACACTTTAGAGTAACTGTGTATGGCAAGTAAACTGCTTTCTAAGGAAAACAGTTTGAATTCAGGAAGCTTATTATAAAGCACATTAACCAAACATCATTCAAAATGATGGGAAAATACCAAATCTCATTATCCTAGGGTTGCCCAGCCCTCACACCATCCTAATGCCAGAGAGAAACAGACCAGTTCCTTCTATTCTAGAGAAGTCTTTCTTCAGGACGGCTAAAGAAAACAAATTTGATGGGCTGTGTTCACAGGAAAGGAGCTCTCTCCTTGTCCAGTGTGCATGGTTTCAATCCTTATAGAGTTCATAGTCTGGTGGGGGATACAGAGAAACAAACAGACAAGCTTTATGTTATATAATGAGACAGGAGCCGGGTGCCATGGGAATACATTTTGGGAACAGTTTACATGGCCTCAGAAGATTGGCAGAAAGCTTCCAGTAGGAAGTTTCATTTAATGCTGAAGGATGACCAGTAGCAGATCACAAGAAGCAGAGGAAGGGTGGGTGGTAGTGAAAAAAAGGAGTCCAAGCCTGGGGAAACAGCATGTGCAAAGGCCTGGCAGTATAAATAAACATGGAGGAGACAGGGGATGCAATCAGTTCCATAAGTCTGGACTGTAAGACAGGGTTGAGACGAGGCAGGTAGGAGGCTGCAGGGAGGAGATGTGATTGGGCTCGGGGACTCTAGAGAGAGATAAAACCAGGGAGATGAGCATGACCACAAATCAGTGAAGGCCTTACAACCCATGTCCTTTTCCACATTGACTAGGCTTGGCCATGTGACTTCATTTGTTTGGGCCACCGGAATGGTAGCAAAGGCATGAAAATCACCTGCGCATTAGAGCTTGCTCTTTTTCTTGCTGCTTTTGGGATTAAGCCACCCTATGAAGATGTTCAGACAAACCAGCTAGATGGAGAGAGATGTGTGGTCCAGTGGCCCCCATCAGCCCAGCCAGTCATCAGGCATCCAGGGCCAGCGAGCCCTTGGCTGATCCACCAACTGAGTACAAACACACGAATGAACTCAGCTGATACCACGCAGAGTAGAAAGAAGCCATCCCAGCTGAGCCCTGTCCAAACCGTCCACCCACAGAATGAGCAAATAAATGGTGGTCTTCTTAAGCCACTAGGGTGGTTTGTTATGCAGGAATAGAAAACAATACAACCCTTGTCTCCACCAAGTTCCTAAGGAAGCAAAACACGTTAGAACCAATAGAAGGCTGTGTTAAAGTTCTACTTTATCATTTGCAGATCTAGCACCCAATAACCCCAATGTATATATAAGGTCTATGATAAAAGTTGTGTTGAGCTTTGGCCCTGGAGGTCCAAGAGAGACTCCCACTTGCCTCTGAATCGAAACCTTAGGGACTGCATGTGTTCATCTGTCTGTGGGGGGAAAGAGAAAGATCCTGAAAAGGCCCTTATTGTATCAGCTCAACACAGTGTGAAAGTGGAGGTGCAGAAGCCTGGGTATCCTGACCCTAGAGACTGATGCAAATCCAAGGTGTTGGGAGCTAACCAATCAGATTAGCAGCTCTCTCTCGGCAGGGGAACAGACTCAGAGTCAGGACAGGGTAAGGAGTGGTGATCACAAGAGGCAGAATTGTTTTCTTCATTCAGAAGCCATTGGGGGAGTGCTTAATAATGACCTCTGTTCTTAAAGAGCCCCCTCTAGTCAGAAAGATGTGAACAAGTTTGTGCCAGTCAGGGGCCAGTCAGCACACAGAAGTGACCACGTATTTCGACTAAGAGAATTTAATCAAAGGAATTGGCAAAACAGATGTTGGGGAGCTGAAAGGGCCAAAAGAGGGCTCTGAAGTTCTACAGTGATGGTTACTATAGGGAGCAGCCACCACTATGGGGTCAAGAGGACAACGGGAGAGAGTGGGGTCACCAGAACTTCAGAAGTTAGAGGAGCTGGGAGTCAGCCTCTGCGGGGGGACCTCTAAAGTTCAGAGGTCCCCGTGGAGATGGGGTACAGAGGTATGGAGGGTTCAAGGGGAGGGTGCAGACGGGCTGCCAAGGACATCCCCAAGGGGTGTGGTGAGGCTGACCCCGCAAGTGCATAAAAAGGCTGGATAGTGGCCATCCATGCCTAGGCTGGGTGAAAGGCTCTTGCTGGTGCAGAGCTGGCAGAAACCGTATGCAAACGGAAAGGACCAAGTCCCTTCCCTCTTCTTGCCACGTGGGATCTCTTCAATGCCTCTGACTGGCAGAATCTAATGAGAACTCCTTGGCTAAGGGAGACACATGGTTTGCAGAGCCCCGGCGTCAGCCTCAGAAACAAAGCACAGGGTGGGTTTGGAGGTGAGACGCAGTGACTTCCTCCCTGGCTCACAGACTGGGTGATGTGTGGAAGCATCTACGGGGCTGATCTCCTAAATCTGAGGCTTCACAGAGCCTAATGGCAAAGTCCCTAGAAGCGGCTTTCCAGAAGTGGGGCACTGGGCACTGGCAGGACTTGAGTTTAGGTGGTATGAGAGATCCTTCAGGTGGTAGGCAGCCGTTGAATTACACAACACTGAGCAGCACACTGAGATCATTAGTTTTTTTCAATTTCCGTATTTCTGATTAAGGCGAGCAAAGTCCTGGTTTAGTGTCAGCAAATCTTTAGCAGGATCTTAACCCTTGCTGCAATACATCTTAACAAAGACAGATGAGGCCTCAGGCTCTGAATCTTTAGCAGGCAGCCAGTTAGAGTTTAATAACATTTGTCTGAGTGCTATTTATTCCCTACGCATACCTCTGGTTCATGGAAAGTGGTTCCAGTTTCTTTTCATTTACTACATATTCCTGTTTAAGTAAATTTATTTGAAGAAAATGTGAGTAGGATTAAGCCTATATAGTGAGAAAATAATAACAGAGGTATACGGGTAGAGCAAATGAGAGGGGGGAAAATCTCCAAAGTAGAAGGGCAATGACCGGGTTTAGGGAAAACTTCCCCCAAGGCAATACAGAGATAGCCTTTGTTTGCAGATTAAGCATTGATACAATTAACTAGAGTGCTGAGGGGTGAATTCTGCATATCACAAAGAGGATGTTTGGCTAGTAATTTTGACCAGTGGGCTTCTTGTCCTGGGTGGGGGTTGGGGGAAGGATGCCTGGACTAAGCCCCTGGAGCCTACCTTGCCATTTGGCAATTCCCTTCCCCAAAAGCAAAGTGTTTGGGGCCAGATGGGCACAACTTCTTGAGAAGCCTGACACAAAGATTGGCTTCCACACTCAGATTTCACATGTTCTCCAAATGACAGCCGGACGGGTTCCTTCGAGCCGATCCCCTAGTGAAGTAATAATCACTTTCCCGTCGATTTCCTCACAGTCTTATGAGCATTATCCCATTGGAATACAGCCCCATGAAGCCCGGGACGTTGTCTATCTTGGTCACTGTTGTGTCCCCAGGGTCTAGGACAGTGCCTGGCATATAGCAGGGTAGACTAAACATGTGTGAGTGCATGAATGTATCCATGAAATAGCTTAAGGGTTTCCAAATCTGAAAAGAAAAATGAGTAAGGCGTGGCTCTGGACATTGTGGAGTAGAGGCCCAGACTTTGATTTCTTGGGACCCCCTTCACTAGCAGAATCATAGTGAGTCAAGAAACACATTTTTTAAAAAACTTGCTTTGGAGGCATGGGGGGAGCAGTTTTAGGTTCATAGCAAATTGAGAAGAAGGTACAAAGATTTCCCCTCTGCCCTCTGCCCCCACACATGGGTAGCCTCCCCCTGACTGTCCCCATTCCCCACCAGAGCGGTACATTTATTACAACTGATGAACTTAACACTGACACGTCATTATCACCCAAAGTCCATAGTTTACCTTGGGGTTCAGTCTTGGTGTTGTGAATGGTGTTTCTATGGATTTGACACATGTATAATGACGTGTATCCATCACTATAGTATCATGCAGAGTATTTCCACTGCCCTAAACATCCTCTGTGCTTCATCTATTCATTCCTCCCCCACTCCATCCAAAACTAACACTTGCAAACCCTCATCTCTTTAGTGCCTCCATAGTTTTGCCCTTCCCGGAATGTCATGGAGTTGGAATAATACAGAATGTAGCCTTTTTGGATTGGCTTCATTCACATGGTAACTTGCATTTAAGGTTCCTCCATGTCTCTTCATGGCTCAATAGCTCATTTCTTTTTGTCGCTAACATGCCATTGTCTGGACGCACCACAGTTTATCCATTCACCCGCTGAAGGACATCTTGGTTGCATCCAGGTTTTGCCAATTATGAATAAAGCTTCTGTAAACATCCCTGTGCAGATTTTTGTGTGGACATACGTTTTCTGTTCTTTGGGTAAATACCGAGGAGCGTAATTACTGGATTGTATGGTAAGAACATGTTTAGTTTCATAAGAAACTGTCAAACTGTCTCCCAAAGTGGCTGCACCATTTCGCAAGGAAACACATTTTGAAAAATCAGAGCTCGATTATTCTTCCAACAGCACCGCAAGGTGTTTAAAAGTTTACTCCTATTTCAGAGATGAGGAAATTGAAATTCCAGGGCATTTCATGATTAGCTCAAGGACATATAGCTGCAAGGGGCAGTGAGGGGGCGGGAGTATAGGATTTCATCATGAAGATTTGCTTTAAGTGAAAGAGCCAACAGCAACCTCCAAGACGCTTTGGATATTCTTCCTCTCTTTAAGAAGCACCAAAGTTAGTTCCAGTCAATTTACAGAGAACAAGAAGTCAAAATGGTTGTTTTGGGGTCATGTAAATGAGCAACCATTTTGTTGAATGCTTTTTTTCTGTTCATTTTTTTAGTTGACAGCTGTGACACCGTCTAATCTCCATTTTTACACGCTAAAGTAATTAATTCAATGGTGTCTCAAGGAGGTAGATGCCCTTAGGGTTAATATCACTAGAATTCCCTTCTGATAATCAAGTTCATATTTGAGGATCTTCTTCTTTCTCTGGGTCATAGGGGTGTCTCACTGTGAACTCCTGTGATGCCTTTAGAAGCATCCAGTTTCTCCGTTAGGGAATTTTAAACATTAGCAGTGACTTTTAAAGAATCTTGAAGTCTTTGAATTTAAATGGCATTCAGTCCAACTTCTTAGCTCATCATCTTTCAAAATGGCCATAAAAGCAGATTATTGAGTCTGTGTCCGAATACTGTCAGCAATGGCAGGAGACAGCAGGAGCTGGGGGATTCTGTGAAGCAGTCTGTTTCATTGCTGGGAAACCCTAATATTAGAAAGTTCTTCCTAATATGCAGTGAAAATGTGCCTGCCTGTAAACTACCCATCAAATCATAGATTCAGAATGTTACAGAAAAGGGACCTAACATTTTTGAGCACTTATTATTTCTTACTATGGTTATGAGTTGACATTCAATCTCCTCTTTTGTGAGAGAGTGATCATCTTTCCCATTTTGTGGATGGGTAAATCAGTGCTAGACCAACTTGAACAACTTTTCACTCTGATAAAAGATCTAATTGGGACTTGACTCTCACTTCTCCAGTGTCTAAATCCATATACTCTTCCAACTGCCTCCCTTCTGAGAGCTTGCCAAAGCTCTCAACGTTCTCCTACCCATGCTATTCGTATTTGTATAAAACCAGTTTTCAGTAATAGGAGTAGGGGGAGGGAGAGTTGCACTATTTCCCTCTTTCTCTAGGAAAGCAATGATCAGCATCCCCAAGAGGCTTGCACAGTTTGAAGAAAGCGTATCCGCCCTGAAAACATTGACAACTCCCCAGTCCTCCTTCCCTCCCATGTATATTTTCATTCAGAATCTCCGATCATCTAAATTGCATTCTTACCAGTGAGAAATTGGCTGCCCAGATAGGCAAATTTCAAAAGTAATGTTGGTAAATGGATGTTCACATAAGGTGGCTGTACACTGGGAGGAAAGTTTGAGTGTCTCTTGAAAGGCAGCTAGATTAATTCAAAGTCACCTTCCAATAGGCATCTCTTCAGGTCTTGGGACTTCAAAAGCAACTTTTACTGGAATCCAGAGGCTGCCACCAAGGTGAGTTATCACAGTTACTGCCACCCCAGCATCATTGATACGCATGAAAAGGATCTGGGATAGATGCGCCCACGACTTGAGTTTAGGGTCAATGTGGAAGAAGACATATTTCACAATTTTCAAATTAGCTTAGGCAAACTCATGTCTGGAGAAATCATAACTAATCTACTCACCGGGCTTTAAAGACAAATTCAAAGTCGGTTCTCATTTCAGTTATT
Source organism: Panthera uncia (assembly GCF_023721935.1). Lineage (NCBI taxonomy): Eukaryota > Metazoa > Chordata > Mammalia > Carnivora > Felidae > Panthera > Panthera uncia. The sequence goes on from NC_064809.1 coordinate 125,561,394, forward strand.
CATCTCTGATACCTATTTGACAAAAATTCTCCATGTGTTCTTGCTCGTTGGGTTTACATTCTCATTCAGGACATAGGAAAGAATCAGTGTTGGCCAATTCCTGACAGAAGGAAAAGAAAATTATTTGCATCTTCTCTGTATGATGGGGACACTTACAAAATTCTCGTGTTAAACCCTCACAATAGTCCTTTGAGTGCATGTTATTGCTTTTAGGTAATAGATGAGGAAATTGATGCTAAGAGAATTTTGTTGCTTGTCAAAGATTAAATGGATACTGTGGGGCAGAACTAGGATTTGTATCTCCTTGATTAACACTGGACAAAATCTCCCAGAGTCTAGAGGAGTCCCTTGGGTATGTCACAGAACTTCAAAGCTGTAATCTAATTGCTGAGTTACAACAACTAACATTCCATAGCTTTTCCTGTGAACCAGGCCCAGTTCCAAGCACATCATATGTATAATACATTAACTCATTTAATCCAGCAACACTGTAAGGCAGATACTTACATTATTTCCCATTTGATAGATGAGGAAACAGGCATAAAAGGCACAAGCTCACATTTTAGGTCCCACAACTAGTCAGTGGAGAAGCCAGGATTCACATCCACACAGTCTGCTGCATGCTTTTAACTGCTAAGCTCTATTGTATTTGCATTAGGAAAAGGATTTTGTTGATGGAAATAGGTTACCCTATGGAGCCTAGAATATGTCCTTCATTCATGGATGGGGAGTGAAATGCTCTTACAGAGGATGATGGCAGGCCAACTGAGTAATGAACTAGTAAGGTAAATTGTATGATCTTGAAGAATGTTACCAATAAGCTTGCTCTGGCATCAGAATCAGCAAACAATTTTCTGGGAGAATTTCGTTTCCCAGGTATCCTCCCTAAAGGCAGAGATTGGCTCATGTTTGTCCCTCTGTATCACTACCCTCTTGCCTATAGGCTGAGTCCAAGCTCCTCACGTTCATGGTGCCCCCTGAAGTGGCATCTGTCTTTCCCTTTCTGCTCCCCCTTCCATCACTTCCACCCTGTTCTCCCTTGTCACTAAACTTGTGTCTTGAATGGGCAATTCCTAGAAAGAGAGGCCATTTCATGCCTCCATAGCTTTATGGGTATGGTTCCCTCTGTCTGGAGGGCTCTTTCTCACCATCTCCATATGACAAACTCCTACTTACCCTTCACAACTCAGCTCCAGCAGCTGCTACTCTCAAATCTCTCCTGATTTCCTCCAAGCAGGGTGAATTCACCCCTCTTCAGTGGCAGTGAGGTCCCTAGACTTGGATTTTCATGCTCATCTCTAGCTTCGTGTGCATTTGTTTGCATGCCTGTCTGGTTAACAGACTGTGAGTTCCTCAAGGAAAGAGCTCATTTTTGTTCATCTCTGTCTCCACAAGATCTAACACATAATGCAGCTAAGCACTGAACGAATGATTGAATAAATAAATTTAGCCTATTGAGTATTATCATCAACAAACAGGAGATTTGCTGAAAATATATATTGGCACCTACATTACCTATCAGGAGTCTTGTAAATTTGGGAAGTGCTAATCTGTCTCCTTGAGTTGTATCACCTCTAGGTATTGAGACAAAATTGAGGATCCAAATCTACAAAACTGGAGACTAAACTGTAGGGGGAAAAATGATCCTAACAAGGTATTGCTGTGCTCTGAGGGAGCAGGCCAGACTCCTAGTGTGATATTTCTTCTGTAACAAAAAAGAATCTTCCCCAAAGGACAACAATATACTATACTACTATACTAACAATATACTAACAATATTACTAATGTGTCATTATCCTAAATTGTAGTTCTTAGATGCTTTTATGGAAGAGCATTGTTGCCAGTAAATAGATTTAGGATCAAGAGCATTTATTGAGCACCTAAGGTATGTGCTGAGGTCTCCTTATATATATTCTCATTGATATTAACCTAAGGTGATTTGATTTCATTTGACTTGATTTTCACAACCCTATGAGATATGGCCAATTGTTTCCAATTCAGAGATGGGAAATCTGAGGCTCAGAATAGATTTATTCAAGGAGGTATAAGGTGTGAGTAAAAGAGCTGGTGTTTGAATCCAGATATTCTGACTTTGAGCCCAGTGCTCTTTCAACACTCAGGGAAAATATTTGAGGCAAAAGTACTGACTTTGATAATTCAGTTTGGTTAGGATAAAATGGTCCCTTCCTTGCATCAGGGTGTCCTGTTTATTGAAATGAAGAAGGAGTCATAGCCTTGGGGCAGGTAAGACAAAAATCTAAGAGTTAGTTATAGAAAACATCCATGTGCTCTGACCCAGTCATTCAAATCTCTCTCCCATCTCTCTCTCCTGCTTGTGCTAACAGGTTCCCCAAATGAATTGTCTACATCAGTGGTCCCTACTTCTTCAACACCCACTCATTGCCCCTACCGATGTCTTGGCATTTGGATTTTATCCCTACTGCTGTTGGAGGAGAGCTTTATTTTCCCCTTTATTATTAAAAAAAATTTTTTTTTTAAGTTTATTTATTTATTTTCAGAGAGAGAGCAAGTGAGAGCAGGGTAGGGGCAGAAAGAGAGGGAGAGAGAGAGAGAATCCCAAGCAGGCTCTACAACGTCAGTGCAGAGTCGATGCAGAGCTCAAACTCACAAACCTCAAAATCATGACCTGAGCCCAAACCAAGAGTTTGTCACTTAATCAACTGAACCACTCAGGCACCCCTCCCCTTTCATTTTTATTTCAAAGAGGGAAGACAACTTTTCTCTCCCTTTCTAGAAGGCAGCTTTGTGAAAAAGTTAGCTTCTCTGTTTCCTCTCTGTGGATGGATAGACTCATCTGACTGATGATATTGGAAGAATCCTGAAGTTTACTTGTTCAACAATCCTCCTCTTCTTTCAGGCGTATCTGTTCATCCCTATGCAGTAAGCTTCCTTGGGCAAATTCTACCCTGCAACCGAGAGAACCACACTGCAGAGAAGATGGTCAGCACGAGGGAAAGGGAGAAGTATTCAGTCCATTTGACCACACACCTAAGCCACATTTTGCTTTCCATCTGATTTTCAGGTCTTAATTCCTCAGCTGATTCCGTCCACAGCCTGGGAAGGTAGGGATGCTATTAATTGGCTTCCTCAAACCACTCACACTCAGTTGCAACCACTCTTTTAATGGCCTTGTCCAAAGACTCTTTAGCTCTTACCTCACCTGATATCTCAGTAGCATTTGGTAGTAATGACCACTTCCTGTCAATCTTGAAACTTCTCTCGTCTTTCCTTTTTAAGCCATTCTTTTCTTATCATCCCTTATCTGCTCTGCCGCCTCCTCTTTCCCTTATAGCTCAGATTCTTGGCATACACGACTAGCTTCTTTTATCAGTCTTTGAGTTATCCTTGAGCAATTGCACTTGCTTCTGTGGTTTTAACTAGCACCTCTCGTCTGATGACACACACCCCTTTATGTTTTTGCCAACATAAACACTTGTGGATGCAGCTACTTAATGGCCGTCTTCATTTAGATGTTCCATGAATATCACAATTTCAAACATGTCCTAAACCAAACCTACTGTGGTCCCCATTAAACCTGCTCCACCCCTTTCGACAAACTCATTTAATGGTGCCATTAGTCTCTGGAGTCAGCAGCCTAGGAGTTATTCTTGATTCGGTCCTCTTCCTCAGCTCTGCATTCAATCAGTTGCCTATCTGGCCATTTTTACCTTATATATATTTTAATTAATTCTCCTCTCTCATCCCTCCTAGAGCTCTGTCCTTATTCAAAACCTCATTATCTTTCACCTGAATTATTGCCTCAGCTTTCTATTTCCTATACGCGGGCTCACCTCTAATATATCATCCATGCAGGCACCATAAAGATATTTCTGAAATAAAAATAAGACCGTGGAACTTCACGTAAGGCCCTTCAACTGCTCCCTAACAGGATAAGGTCTGTGCTCCACAGACCCTCAACACACCACACACCCTCAAGATATTTCCCCCTCAACAACCTACTTTCCATCTCACACTTTACCCTCTCATAAAACAAATCTTTTCATAATCTGTACACATATTATGCTGCTTCTTCTATTCTTTACAAAATGGCCTTCCCACATTTCTTTACCTGGATAATGCCAACTTTGCTTAGGGACTGCCTCCTCTAGGAAGCAGTCTTGAAATGCCTCATTAGACTGGGTGTGATACCACTCTCCCATTCTTCCAATTCACCTGTGCCTCTGCTGTTGTTTCATTCATCATGCTGCACTGTACCTACCTCCTTGGCTCCTTGGGATGACAGGGATCATATATTACTCATTCTCACACCCCCGCTCCTGGCATAAGACCTGGCACAGAAGAGGGACTCAATGAATTTTAATAGAACTGAATTGAGCAACACTATGGGATATTTAGAGAGTAAAAATAAAGTAATTTAATCAAATCACTGAATTAAGTGGGGCATGGTCCAAAACAAGGCTGCTCTTTCTTTCTATCTGGCAAGACCCACCAGATAAGATTAAACCCAAGAATCTGGTGTAGAAGATATCCATGTACTGTAGCCAAATCATCCAGACCACTCCTTTTCCAATCTGTCTCTTCCTGCCCTTCCCATCTTCCCTAAAGGCGGGTCTGGATAGACCAAGACTCTCCAGGGTTCCTTGACCCTCGGTAATGAGATACTAACAGTAAACTCTGCTTTCTGGATAGCCTTTGTTTCAGTGGATTCTTTCAGTCTTGAACTCTTCTCAAGAGGAGTGAAGTAGAGGCTGTAGGATGAGAGTGATGTAGAATGATGGAGAGAAGCAGGCATGACAGAAAAGTCTTGAGCCTGATCTTCTCTGCACTTAAAGGATCTACCAAAAGACCTTGGCATCAATGACTGTCCAAGGCTGTCCTTGCTTCTGTAACTGACCACTACTGAGGATTTTGTCTCACTGACCTTTCCATCTGAGTCCTTGAAGCTGCCCTGCAGGCTTTGAGAGGAATTTTCAGCTCCTAGCTATTTGCACCTTGCCCATTTCTCCTCGTATTGGAATCTGGCTTCACAGCTCCTACTATTTCCTCTTTTGTTTGCATTCAGCTCTCTGGGTCACAAAGTACTTCCACATGTTGCACTTCTTTTAACCCTCCTAGCTGTCCTATGAACCAGTATATTATCCCCTAGAGCATGGATCTGGTAACAGAGAGGAGTCTGGATTTGAACTCAGGCACTTGTGATGAACGCTGGGTGTTGTATGTAAGTGATGATTCACTTACATATTACACCTGAAACTAATATTACACTGTACGTTAACTAACTGGAATTTAAATAAAAGCTTGGGGAAAAAAATGAACTCAGGTCTCATTATTCCAGAAATTGTAGCTTTCTATTGCTCAGGGAGAAAAATCAAGAAAATCTCTCATATTCATCTCTCAGCTATTTGTGGACACTGATAAATAAAACATTAATATTTACTACCCCTAAGTTAAGTGCTAGACATCTCTGAATTTTTATAAGTTCACTTTGCCACCCGATCTGCAAGCAGTTATCTTAGCTGGTCTTCAACACCTAAAAAAGGAAGCAAGTATAGACATCTGTTCCTTTCATCTGTATAGTGCCCATTTTACCACTGCCTCTTCTTTTCTCGTTTCTCTCTTTTCATAAGAATGTCCTATTCTCCTTGCCGAAGTGATTTGTTTAAGGATTTAGAAATATGGTCCATGCTGGACCAATTATAGTCTTCCATGGGGCTTTCTGCTGGAATTTTTGGAAAGACTTATTTCCACTGGAAATGGACTGTGGGTCTGGGGTTGCTGGCCACCATCTTTTCCTTCACATGGAAAGACCGTTTCTGAGAATAGAAAAGAGTAACAGAATCTCCACTATTTTGACTGATCTCCAGGATCTTGCTTGCCTAACTTTTGTATTTTTCTGGACTTTTTAATGATGTAAGTCAATGAGTCAACAAATTCCTTTTTTCTTAAGCTTCATTAAGTTGGGTTTATCTTACTTGTACCCAAAGTACTTTAATTTCTATTTAACGGATAAATCAGAGACATTATGTAAACTTATAAAAGTTTCATGGTTTATAGTGGTATAAATAATGTTGGGGAAAAAAATCTTCTTTCAGGCGATAATATCTTCTTTCTATTAACGCAGAAGTGGATCTGTAAGAATATGTATATTCATGGAGATCAACGCAGGACCGAGCCACACTCTTGGCCTAATGTATTATGTGTAACCCTTCTTGATTCAGACATGTGACCCTGAAATTGAGTAACTCTCATCCGGCTCTGCCAGCCCATTTGGCCCAGACCCAGCATGGACCCTCCAGTTCATCCTTTACTATGTCTGAGTTTTTTATGATTGGTTCCAGATTGAGGAGTTCCTCTGGTCCTCAAGCACTCTACACATGCTTTCACAGTGAGGTTGATGTTGTTGATATCGGGTCCTTCCTGGACATTGAATAACCCATTGATCAGTCTCCCTTCAGGTCACCCGGGCCACTCGTATTTCTGCTGCATCTCTGCTGTCTATGGATATACATTTCCCAGGAACCTTGCAGAGCCAGCTTCAGAGGCAATTTGTTTCAGGGCAGGCTATGACCCGGCAAACAGTTTGAAGCTGTATCGAAAACACTCACTTCCAACTCAAGTCCAGGGCTACACCTGCACATGTTTCTATCTTTTGGAAAGTGTAATGCTTATGTTCAAATATTTTTTAAAAATGAAAACATGAAAAGACTTTCCTTCAGAGCCTTCAGTTTGCCTGACTTCTTTAAGATACCATGTACCTCCTGGTGTCATACCAAACAGGAGTTAAAAATAGACCCCTGACCCCCTGACCTTTGTTACTAAGTTAGTGTTGAACCACTTGATAAAACTTACACTGCATCTCTGGACCTTTCCATGATTTTCTAAGATACCCACCCCTGTGCCACTCACCAGCTGTTTTATTGTTCACTTCTGTCATGTTTCCCGAAATAATCTAAGTACGTCCTGATACAATGCAACAAAAAGTGAGAAACTAGAACCTTTGGCTTGCAGCCCTGTGGTTTATTGTCACATGTTGGTCATGCCTCTTTCCAGTAGTTGATGGCCCAGCAGTTGTTATTGCCTTGGGGTTGGAAGATAGTTCTGAGGTCTCTTCCTCGGTAGAAATTTGGATGATGCCTCTGGCTTGGCTGTTCTCCCCTGCTTGCCCCCACATGCTTAGTCCATTCCAGTCCCCATATCTTGTATTTACCCAAGTTCCCTTAAAATTTCTTAAAATTTTTAAAAAATGTTTTTATTTATTTTTGAGAGAGAGAGAGACAGAGTACTAGCAGGGTAGGGGTAGAGAGAGAAAGAAAGAGAGACAGGGAGTCCAAAGCAGGCTCTAGGCTCTGATCTGTCAGCACAGAGCCCACCGCAGGGCTCAAACCCATGAACTGTAAGATCATGACCTGAGCGGAAGTTGGATGCTTAACCAACTGAGTCACCCGGGTGCCCCATAGAACAGTGTTTCTTGTTCTGTTCACCATGGCCTGGATCTCAGTACAAGCTTCCCAAGAGGGAGAATTCCTGAATATTGGCCTTAGGAGTAACCATAGTGTATTGGTCAGTGTTCTTCATCTGGAGAAAAAGAAAAGAGAGAGAGAGAGAGAGAGAGAGATTGACTTACTCTAAGGAATTGGCTCATATGATTATGAAGGCCAAGAAGTCCCAGGATCTCAGTTGGTCAACTAGAGACTCAGGAGAGCCAATGGAGTAGTTCTAGACTGAGGCCAAAGTCCAGTCTGAAAGCTACAGGCTTAAGAGTTGATTTTTCAGTTCAAGTATAAAAGCAAGAAGAGAAGTGTTGTTTCAGCTTATAGGCAGTCAAGCAGAAGTTCCCTCTTATTCCAGGGAGGGTCAGCCTTTTCTTCTCTTCAGATCTTCCATGAATTGGATGATATACACCACACTGGGGAGGGCCATCGGCTTTACTCAGTCTACTGATTCCAATGTTCCTCTCATCCAGAAACGCCCTCACAGACACACCCAGAATAATATTTAACCAAATGTCTGAATGTCTCATGACCCAGTTGAGTTGACACATAAACCTAACCGTCATGTATGATAATGAGGGCAATGGTATTTCCTTCCATGTTTGCTGCACATTGTGCATTGCACCCTGCAAGACACTTTCTCCTTTTTTATGAAAAAATTTTTAAAGTTTATTTATTTTTGAGAGAGAGACAGAATGTGAGGAGGGGAGGGGCAGGGAGAGAGGGAGACACAGAATCTGAAGCAGGCTCCAGACACCGAGCGTGTCTGCACAGAGCTGGATGTGGGGCTCAAACCCAGGAACCGTGAGATCATGACCTGAGCCGAAGTCAAATGCTTAACCAACTGAGCCACCCAGGCACCCCTAGTTTTTGTTTTTTAACACATTTTATCCTCAAAATTGTACGCTGAGATAGGATTTCCCATCCCCTTTGTGTGTACAAGGAGACTCAAGCTCAGGAAAGTCAAGTCCAAGGTTCATGTATTCATTCACCTTCTATGTGCCAGACACTGTGCCAAGCATTGGAGGCTTAAAAACTAGAGTCAGACTCAGTTTCCCATCACTCTATGAATGGCCACAGGAGCTCAGGAGAAATGGCCCTGTGCCAGGCTGGCTCAGTGGGACCAGAAATGACAGAACATGAGCTGTGTCTGCCAGAGTGGTTAGCATTAGAAGAGGAAGAGTTGGTTGGCAAATGAAAGGTGACAAGAAGCTTGACAGGGAGCAGATGAATCATCTCGGGGTTTGTAGTGGCTATGGAGAAAGGCTGGGAGCAGTGGGTGCCCTGGCATGTGGGGAAAACTTTCACAAAGTTTCAAGATGAGAAAAGTTGAGGTTCTGAAAGAGAGCTAGAGAGCTCTCACATCTGCCATTTCTGCCCTAACAGCTCAGAGCCGGCAGCCTAGACTTTTTTTCTCTCCTGCTCACTTTTCTCTTTCAACTAATAAACCCTGTTTATTCCAGCTTCTGCATACTTCCCTCTATTTCCTTCTGTTCCTCCCCTTGGCCACTTCTTGAATTCAGGCCTTTCAGACCTTGACCCATGCAGTGATATTCTGCTTCCTTTTCCACCTCCTCCCAGCTTTCTGCACTGAGTCTCCAGCAGTCCTTCTAAAGTGTGGTGGGGCCAGGCCCAGATGTCCATTTGCCTATTTTACTCTATTTATTAGAACTTCTTGGTAGGATTAGGATGGTTTCCTATGGATCCTAGGATCCAGGCATTCCTAGATCTCTCACTGTAATACCATACAATATTGTCAAACATTTCCCTTTAGTCTCTAACAGTGAATTTAAATGAAATGGATGTAGAGTGCTTAGCATGGGCCTGCCACATTATTTTGGGCTCACTAAATGATTGCTGTTTTAATTATAGATAGTATAGATTTTTGTTTTGTGTATTATTTAATAGCTCCTGATCACCTATAGTTTGAAGCACTATAGTCTTACAACCTCTTGTTACCTGACTTCAAACCTGTTTTCCCATCCTTATCTCCCATCTGTCAACCCCACTCCCTACATCCTAGCCCTTATGGAAGAACCTCATAGTTACATGGTTCATCGTGATATTTCAGGCCTCCATGTCTTTGTACATGTTATGGCCTCGGGCTAATCTTCTCTCAATTCTTGTGGGTTTTTGTTGTTGTTGTTTTATTTTTTGGTTTTGGGTGTTTTTGGTGATTGGGGGATGAACCATAAAAAGATACAATTCAAATTTTACCCCCCTGAGAAGCCTTTCTCGACTGCTCTGAACAGAATTAGCAACTCCTCTTTGTTACCCCTCTACAGTTTGTATAGTACTCAGATGTAAGATTGTTTTACCTAATGATGTTTTCTGGTATTTGATTTTATGTCTGTCTACCCTACTGCATGGTGAACTCTGCTGAATAGGCAGCACTGATCACAAGCGAAATGTTTTCTATCAGATGAGGAAAAAATATCGCTATTAGTTAACAGAAGTAGAATAAGAAACATGAATGAATGTAGAAAAAAAAGCATATAGGCAGATGGGGCATCAGAAAATAAGGAAGAGGAGCTGGTGCGTGCTTACACCCTCACGATCACAAAAGCAAGCTTGGCTGTGTGCGTATACAGAATTTTCCCGAATGAAGCAGAAGGTACAGATATATAATAAAGCTGTATCCTGGGAGTGGAGCCACCTCGTGATAATGATATTGAAATGAGGAACCCATCCATATGTTGATGAAATAAATCCTAACTAGATACCAGCAGCCACTGTTCTGCCCATTCCATTCTGGAAGCAGGTCCAGAGAGGTATTTAGTAAGGATTTGTGCAACAAAGAAGGAGCTCAGGAGGAGAAGAATCTGACTAATTGTATGTAAATAAAGGCAGTCACACGGGGCCAACATTTTCAGACTCTCCTTGGTTAAACCACAACTACAGTTGTGATGAGTACACATAATGAAGTAAACATTTCTGGAATCCGCATGCCACAAATGCATCACCCAGCACTACCACTGTGTGGAGAGATGTTGGGCTGGTGGAGCGACTTCTCCTGGTTCATCCGGTTGCTCAGGACAGGAGCCACTGCAGTAGCCTGCGGCTTATTTTCTCTCCCAGCCTCCTGATTTTAAGCAGGAGTATCTAGATCTCTCAAAAGAGAGAGAACTGCAGAGATGAGTAAAAAATTTTAATATTCACATTTCTCTTACTTACCTCAAAGGCTGGCTCAGATAGGTACTGAGTGCAAAGAAAAATTTGTGATCGAATGAATGATAACAGATGACTGTCCAGGAAGGCTGAAACCCCAGATGTGTTGATTCGTACAGAAGGAAGTATCTACCATTTCCCATACTGTGCTAATTATCTAGGACAGTCTGAAATGCTTTACATCTATTGACTCATTTATTCTCATTTAAGACTCAAAGCAATTATCGGAGAATGGGCCTGATTATTCCTATTTTGTGAATGAGAAAAGTAAGGGTGTATGTCACTTGTTCAAGGCCATGGAAACAGCAAATGGCAGAGTTAGCATTCAAGTTAAGTCTGTGTGCTCCCAAGCCCTTGCTATATCAATGGACATAAGGATCATATTATCATAATAATAAAATCGGGGAAAGGATAATGGGTCCTTGAGGGTCAGGTTTAAGTTGATGACATAGAGAAATCCATGCAAGTCTCATTCTATTTTGCTTCTGCCTTAGCAGAAAATCTGAGCCCTAAAAATGCTTGAACTCTAAGTAGGTATTTATCTGTTGAAATCTAATTAGATTTTTCTTACACATACGCATAAATATGTGCAAAATCCATCAGTTTAGAGAAAACTGATCAAAGTGTTTTTAGGCTACAATATGCTTAGTATTGTAAGAGTAGGTTTGGGATCTAAATGATCTGAATTCAAACTATTCCCTGCTGTGCCCCAGTGCTGTGAACTTGAGTGGGTTATTTCATTTGCCTGAGCCCCAGTGTCCTGAGAGGGTAATAGTGGGTAAAATAGTACTATCTCACCGGATCAGTGTATAGATTTAAGTTAGAAAAATATAGAAAGAATGGGAATATGTACTATGGACCCTACTACATGTTCAATATGAGCTATTATTATTTTGTTACATTCAAGATGCATGTTGATATCCATAGCAAGCAAAAGAGGGTCTTGGGAAATACTAATAAGAATTAAGATTCAAGGTTGCATCCACAGGGTCGTCGAAACTATGCAAACATTGAGAATGAAAATTGGAGAAGACTTTAGAGAAACAGACTGGAGGAAAATGTATCAAAATTATCTAAGAGATTGCCTTTAGAAGAGGTGTCTCTTTTCATGATTTTGTACTTCTTACATCTTCTGTGGTCAGCATATTTTATTAATGGGGAAATTTAATTTTATATACTTTTTAAAACTATATGCTTATGATACCTTAATCCTTAAAGGAAATAAATGGAAAAGTTTGGAAAAGTTTTCTGCCAGCAAAATGTCAGTTTGACTACGTGTAAGCAAATTTACCTAGCAACTAGTTCACTGAGTATTTCAAGCTCCCAAAGGCCCCTCTAGGTGAGTGGGGCAGATGACTGGAGCTGGGACCCCAGGAGAGCACTTCCCAAGAGTCCTAGAAAGTCGGAAAATGAAAATTCATCTTTGTACTCAATCCCCTGTGATTGAACTAAGAAGCCCCTGGGCTCTGAAGAAGTCTGGATGTGTGCCACATCCCTGTTCTGACACAGTTGAGTCTGCAGGAAACAGAGCTCCTGAGCAGGAACAGTCCTGCTTTATCCACACCCATGGCTTGAGCAGCCATCAATTAGGCTGAGATTAGCTTAAGTACAGTAGTTAGTTAATTACGAGTTTGACACAGAACTCCCTGTGTCGCAGCATGCAGCCTGGAAGCTGAGCCAGAACAGTGGGAAGATTTCCAGGAACATTGCAAATGCATCAAGTGGAAATGAATACACAGCAAGGATGTGGAAGATGAGGGTGGTCCATCCTGGTTTTGGAGTCCTAGTTTAGCGTGGCTTGAATCCTGAATGGCTCTTTGAAAGAGTCCAGGTTGGTTGTACAAGAAGCCTTGCAGAGGTGGTAATGCCAGGCAAGAATGCTGACTGTCAAGTAGGAAAGAGCCAAGTAGATCTTTTAGAAGACTTTTGAGGCCATAGGGCTCAGTCAGAGATTGGGATGCAAGAAAGGCATCTGAGATTCAACAGGTAGATCAGAAGGTCCAGTATAGAGTATAGTAAAGGAAGGGTTGGAAGTGGCAAGAAGGCATAAGAAAGGTGGGGGAGAGAGAAGTCTCTGTGGGAAGAGAAGGGAAAGGGAGGAAAGGGCAGAAGTCCATCCAGGAATTGAAAATATTCATCCATCCATTATTTTGTTCCCCCTTTTTTTTTCACAAATAGAAATTAAACATCAACTTTTGTGCCTAACACTGTACTATGACAGTAAATCAGGGAGAGGGAGAGACACATTCAAAAATGGGTGATCACAACACTGTGGTCAGAGCTAGAATTAATGTTTGGACAAGATGATATGGAAGCAAGGAGGAAGGAGGTAGTTGTGGTAGTTGAGAAGGATTTCAGAAGGGATGGGGCATTTAAATAGGGTTTGAAGGGATGGGTTGGCAATTAAGGCAAAAGGAAGGACATCTCAAACAGAGAGAAGAGGAAAGTAAGGCAGCTTATGTCTGGGGAGGAAGGAACAATCATAGGTAGATAGAGGATGGATGTAGGAACAAGAGAAAAGAAAGGGAGGTGGGGTCGAGGTGGGAAAGTTAAATTCCTGTGCTAGGAACGGGAAAGGGGTTCTGTGGACCAGTGGTCTCCACCTATTTGATCATGCCTATTATTGTTCCTAAATCAGCATATACCACACTGCTTCCCTAATGACAGACCAGGTTAACTGTCCTAGATATCAGGTATAGAGAATCATTTCTTTTTTTGCCATCTTTTCATATCTTATATATTTAAAAATATATGTGTACATGCATATGTAAAATATATAAATTATATATATATAATTTTTTGAGGACTTTTTCTGTATGATGGATAGAATTGTTTGTGTGATTTCTCCTTCTTAACGGAGCTTACAAAGAAACCGTCCTCTAACTTCATTTCCTGCCCAATCAATAACCCCTGCCTGTTTTTAGCTCCTTTATCCTAGGTATTTCATAGAGATTTGATTTGCTTGTTGTTGGTTTCATGTCCCTGATGGAATCAGTTTTAAGTATATATGCTGTGATCTTGTGACCTGATAAGATGTCCTTTGCCCAAAAAAGTTGATACTTTTTGGAAGTGCAGACAATGTAATGGTTCCCAAATCTTTATCTAAGCCAGACAGTATCCTGACTGTTTTTCATGTACTGACTTGGTTCATCTTCACAGCAACTTCCGTGAAGAAGATTGCATTGTTATTGCTATGTCATGGGTGGGCAAGCTGAGACACAGGAGGACCAAGCTGTTGTCCAAGGATGCTTACTGTACAATGGTACCTGAAAGAGCCAGGTTTTGAGTTAATTAGGTTTGGTTCTAGAGCCTACACCCTTGATCAGTGTATCTAACATCCATGATAATCACAAGTCGCGTGCATCAAGAGTTTACTGTGTGCCACGGACACTGTTGATTGTGTCAGTACCTCAGTGAGCTCTCGTAACTCCCCAGTGGTACAGCCACTGTTATTATTGCCCATTTCACAGATGAGGAAACCAAGGCTTCAAGAAATTAACTAGCTTGCTATAAGCCATATAGAAGGTGAGCGGTTGGGTTGGGTTGGGTTGGATGGAGAAGGCGGACAGCTTATGCCCAAGCCCATGTACATAACCTATTAGCTATACCACCTCTGACACCTGGGGAAGGTCTTTCCTTTTAACTGTATTTCTTACAGAATGTGCTGTTGTGATGTTTGCCATCTGATTATAGGTAAACCACCTGCAACCATTATTAGTTTCGTCACGATCCGTTAAGGAGAGAAAGGGGTTGTCTCCAGCAAGCTTTGAACGCCATCAGATGCTGAGCACTAAGCTAGTATTTTATTAAACAGTATTTTCCTGAATGTCCCAGACAACCTTCCCAGGGAGATATTATTTGTTATCATCCAGTTTTCGTGTCAGTGGTTTGATTGAGAGACATTGAACGGCTTCCCCAGAGTCATATAGCTGATAGGAGAAAGAACCCACATTGGGACCTAGGTTTCCCTAATTCCAAAGTCCGTTATCCCTTGGAGCTTCTGGGGATAGTCCCCAGGCTTTTCCCTCCTCCTCCACCTGAGAAAAGAACACAGGACACTCTTGTCACACATACATTTCTCTGTCTCTGAGCTGCCTGAACTCCCAGAGAAGGACCCACCAGTGATGTCCCCAGTCCAGGTGACAGTGTCCCTCTCCTCTGCTTGTCACCTACAGTCTTCCAGGAAGAAGGGAGTGCTTCAGAAGGAGGATTTATGGCTTCAGCTTCATCAACTTGGCTCCAAGATGCCATGCCCTAGCTCAGCTCCCTCTTCCCCATTCATCTTCCCCGGCATGAGCGAGGCTTATAAATTCACAATGCCTTGTGATTAAGCTTTAGGAGCCAGTGCCTCCCCCATCAATGCCGGACACACACACATGCACACACATACACACACTCCTACTCATATCTCTTGATTTCCACTATGTAAAACACAGAGTTTTTCTCACATACCGTAGTCGTCAAAACTATGAACTCTGTAGCCAGACTATCTGGGTTCATATACTGACCCTGACATTTACTAGCTATATGATCTTGGGTCACCTGTCTGTGCCTCAGCTTTCTTACCAGTAAAATAGATATACAGTTCTTCCTTGACTTATCATGGGGTTAAGTCCCGATAAACCCATTGTAAGTTAAAAATATCCCAAGTCAAAAATGCATTTTCATACACTTAACCTATCCAAAACATCGTAGCTTATCCTAGCCTACCTTAAACATGCTTAGAACACTTATGTTAGCCTATAGTTGGGCACAATCATCTAACACAAAGTCTGTTTTATAATAAAGTGTTGACCATCTCATGTAATTCATCGAACACTATAATGAGAGTGAAAAACACAATGGTTGCATCGGTGCAGAATGGCTGTAAGTGAATTGGTTGTTGACTCTGGGGATCATGAGGGCTGACCAGGAGCTATGGCTGCTGCTTCCCAGCATCAAGAGAGAGGGTCGTACCACATATCACTATCCTGGGAAAGATCAAAATTCAAAATATGAAGTACAGTTTCTACTGAATGCATATCACTTTTGCACATAGTAAAGTTGAAAAGTCGTAGGTCAAACCATCTTAAGTCAGGGATTGTCTGTATATTAGTACCAATCTTACAGGGCTGTTCTGATCATCACATGTAAAGGACTTTAAAAAACTGACTGCAACATGTTAAATGCTCAAAGTTAACTATTTTACCATTACATCCTTATCATCATTGTTGTCATCAAATTATTATGCTTTGCTTCTTGGTTGATCTATTTCTCAGGAGTATTCTTCAACTAGAAGCCAGGAACACTGTCCTGGAAGGTGACCTTGAGCCTAGTCGTAAACCTTACTCTATCTAGAGATTTTTCCCCCAATTACAATAATCTCCATTTATCGGGTAACATATTTTATTCCAGACACTGTAACATTGTAATAAGCTGTGACAGATCCGTGCCTATTTCTATTCCCCGACCCTCCTGCCCCCCCCCATCCATTCCTTGCTTATCTCTGTATCACAAGGAGGCTATAATTGCTAAGATCCTACATCGACTGGCTTCTGGCTTGGTGTAGCCAATGGGAGGCATGGGTGGAAGACTGGAGAGCAGGAGGAAGAGAACAGCTGGTGCAGCCATCAGCTATTGCTGTGTAATAGCACAACTCAGTAACATACGATGGCAAGCATTTCAGGCTCCCATGTCAATGGATCTATTGGGCTGGCTCTGCTTTGATCTACAGTGGCGAGGAAACTATACCCCTTGCTTCAATTCTGCAAGTTTTCTGGGGTATCTCTATTCCATGTGTCTCTTATTCTTCAGGGACAAGTTGGCTACCCAGGGAATGCTCTTTGCATGGCAATGGCAAAAGTGCAGGGGAACAAGTCTAACTGTGCAAGCACACTCTGCTTATGTCCTGTATGCTAATCTCTCTTGGTCAAAGCCAGTTACATGGCCAACCCTAACATCGATAGAGTGGGAAAATTTACTTTTCCCATGAGGGCGGGAGCCAGGAGTAATATTTTTAAATGTTGGATAATCTATCACACTGGAATATTCCTTCCTTCACTCTCTGCCTTGTCTCTGCTTAGAGCTGCATTTCCTAATGACTCCAGTTTCCCCTGGCAGACATCTTTTGGTTCCAGCTTCTACTGATGACTCTGGCCCTTGGGTTTTCATAATGCGGCCCCTTCCCTTTGTGTCTCCAGCCTAGGGCTTATAGCAGTTTTCTGCTTTTTTGCCTTCACTCTCTTCTGTGTTGAATTTTTTTTTGTTTTTACTTCATTTGTTTTTGATATTGAAAGCTCACAGAAATTTTACAAAGTACCAAAAAATATACAAGGACTGTTAACCTCCCTGTCATCCCAACTCCCGATCCATTTCCAAAGAGTTGGAGCTGTCAGTAGTTTTTTGCATTTGATCAGAAAATTTTGCAGCAACTCTTATAATTTAAAACTCGTCACAACCCCTAGGAGGGAGGTGCTATCATTCCCAGTTTACAGAGGAGGAACATGGCCATTCTGCAAATTAGGGGAAGTTGCTGAATTTTTCTGAATCTGTATGTCCTCCCAAAATACAGAAATTATAATAGTGACAAGGTCTATGGTCAATATATAGAGGCAATGTGCAAAGAAGGCCTAGCACAGTATGGAATAGTTTAAATGTTGGGTAAGTAATAATAATGATGATAATGATATTACTACAGTAGTGATTATTATGAGTGTTATTTCTCAACGTCATTCAGATTCAGAGGCTTAATGGAAGAGCCAGCCCCAGAACACGTCTTCTGCATTTTCTATAAATAGTAACAATTGTCATAGGGAGGGGTTGGGGCTTCTGAGAAGAATTTCTAAAGGCTTCCTTACTCTCCCAGGAAACTGAAAGAGATGTGAAATAGTTTTTGTCAACCTTTTGTCACCTGGGTACATTGGCTTTTCCTTGGCTTGGTGGGGTCCATTTTTAAGAAGGCAGATAGTAACTCCTCTTTCAAGAAGCCTCCCCTGTCTACTCCATTCCACCAAACTTTTCTTGTCAGGATTGTATTAGCCAGTGTGCATGTGGTTAGCCAACTTGAAAGTCAAGAAGGATTCCTGGGTGTCTTGCAAAAATGCATTCTTGGGGATTGTCTCAATCTACTGAATTTGAAGACTGCCAGGTAGGGCCCCAGGTTGACATTTTGAGCAAGCACGTTGGGTGATCTTCTTCAAGGATTTAAGGACACTGTTTAAGCCAAGCTGCCCCATCTTCATTCAGTCATTCAGGAAATGTCAATAGAGTGCCAGCTCAATTCTGGGCACCAAGAGAGTAGTAAAAAGATACTTTATAATAGAGGGCAATAAACGTTACGACAAAGGCAAGTACAGGTATCTGTGGAAACACAGACTTAGGAACATGGTGGTCATAGAAGGTTTGATTATTGCTCTGGTAAAACTCTGGCAAGCAATTAATCCTAAGCTTTGTGGAACATGTCAGGATACACATCAAGAGGGTTATAGCAGAGAAGAGCTAATGTCTGAGACAGAATGCCTTCTGTGAGCCTTCCATTCTTCCCTCACCTACAGTTAATAGCTGATATATTAACAGCCATTTCTACTGGCTTAATTTCAGTTTACATTTGGGAAATGGGACTAGGAGACACATTTAAATTATGGAAGGTACTGAATAAAACACATACGCTCATAAACGTACACACATACACTATAAACTGACATCGAAGATACTCTACATTTGGAAAGCAGTGCTTTTTTAAACAGGATGCTATAAGGTTAAAGACAAAAAGAACTGGGCACAAATACTGTAACCTTATAGTATATGCATTACAGTTCTATTACTGCATGTTATACTGTTGTACAAACAAGTGAGTAAACTGTAGATAATGAGATCCAGGTATTTTGTCAGAGAAAGAAGTCACAAGGAAAGTGGAACAGCTAGAATAAACTTAGTGTCACTGGATTGGAATGTTAGGTTTCAATATGAACTTATAGCTCTATAATATATACAGATAGATATACAGAGAAGTAAATTAGATATGTATGAATGCATGAATACATTTCCTATCTCTGGCCACTGAGAGATCTTCAGCAATGTCATTGAATGCAAACTAATCATGAGAAAACATCAGACAAACCCAAATTGAGAGACATTTTACAAAAAAACTGATCGGTACCCATCAAACACATTAAAGTCTTGAAAAATAAGGGAAGAGTAAGGAACTGTTACAGATTTAAGGATACTATGGAAATATCACTAATAATTGATAAATGGAATGTGGGACTCTAGATGAGACTCGAATAGAAAAAAAACATTGGGGTAAAGCTAGTCAGACTTGAATAGTCTATAATATTAATTTCTTGATTTTGATAATTAAACTATGGTTAATTAAGTTAACATTATAAAATGTAAACACTCAGCTATTTTTGTAACTTTTCTGTAAATATAAACTATTTAAAAATAAAAAGTTTTAAAAAAAGGGAAAAATAAACACTTTGCCTCCTCCACAGTGCCTGGCATGTCTAGAAATGTAATAGGCGTGCCTGGCTGGCTCAGTCAGAAGAACGTGCAACTCTTAATCTTGGAGTTGTGAGTTTGAGCCCCATGTTGGGTATAGAGATCACTAAAAAAATAAACTTGAAAAAAGCAAAATATCACACACACACACACACACAAACAAAACACTCTGCTCCTCTAAACAATAAGATTATTTATAAAAAAATAATAAATGTAATATATGCTTATCAAATTGTTTTGCTGCCATGTCCATGATCTCAATCAGTCTCCCTCACTTGGGGTGCTGTTCTCTCATCCTCACATTTCCAGGTTTGTTTTTATGACATTATGTATGGCCATGAATTATTTGATGTTGATGTGAACGACATGAGCATTCTGGAGTAGGAAGCACTAGAGAAGAAACAAAGGTGGATATGGGGATTGAAAGGCGCTACCATGTCCTCAGGCACAGCACAGGCATTAGGGGATTGGGGAGGAGAGGAGAGGCTCCCGCAGTTTATCGTCCTATGTACTGCTCCACACTCACCAGGTAGGGGGCAGCATATCACCAAGAACCATACACAGGGGGCCATGAGTTGGGCAGCTGGTTGGCTCCCAGGAGCTGTCCGTGGTCCTGAGATGTCTGTAGTTCCCTATCTGGCCAAGGCACTGCTGTAGTTCTTAGATTCTGCCATGTATTTGCTGTAATTGAATATGACCCTTAGGGTACCACATACTGTGGGGAATGTGTGTGTGTATGCGTATGTTCCTATTTGTAAAGCCAGGCTCCAAAGAACTCCATGATTGTGGAAGGTAGCAGAGCTGGCTCATTTCGGAAGCTTGGAACTGGAGTGACTTAAGCCCCATGAAGCCAACACTTTCTCCACAATGAGTTTCATAAAATGTAGTTCCAAGTAGATCTACAACATAATTTCCTGTGACTTGTAAAAATGCAATTTCCAAGCCTTGCCTAATCATACCTATTAAATCAGAATCTAAGGCAAAGGTGGAGGGGAAGAAAAAGGAGAGAGCTGAATAAAAATACGCACTTTTAAAAAGCTTCCCTGGTGATTCATATTCACCCTGAAGTTTAAAAATAATTTTATATGCAATTTAAAGTGGAGTAGATAGTAATGTGCTGAGGGGGAATGGAGGGAAAAATCACCGGAACTGCTATTCATATTTATTTGCCTCTCTTTTTTGAGTTTTCCCCTTTTTCAATAGGAATTGCAATTTGCATAATATTTCACTACATGAATATACATTAGTTTGTTTGACTACATGAATATAATTCATAAATAAATACATGTGTATTTACTCATGTGTTTATTATTTCATTCAACAAATGTTTATTGAGCACTCCCTGTGCCCCAGGCACTATCCTAGGCCCTTCACATACAGCATTGAATAAGACAGTCTCTGTCCTCACAGAGCTTATGTTTTTCTTGTGAAAGGTGAGGGAAAAAGAGGGACAGATATATTGGTGATGCATGTTCAACATGAAAAATAAAAAAACATTTATGGAGTAATTAATTTTTGAAAGTTTAGAAACTGTTTATTAGGCTAAGAATCACAATACAACTGGACAGTCTTCTCTCCTTTCAGAGAGTTCTTTCCCCCAGAACCTTACTGGCCTCAAGAGGGCTGGCCAATTCTCTATCCTGTTCCGGGTCCTTTTTGCTATTAGCTCTCAGGAACTCTCCTTTGGCTCCATTTTACTTCCTTAGAAAAACAGACAGTGTGGAGTCCCTGCTGTTCTGCTGCTGTGACAATAAATGAGTGTGTGTTTTTCAGCGCCACCTCCTTCTTCTATGGAAGGAGCTGAAAAAATGCAAAGTGCTTTCCTCCCCCAACATGCATACTTTTTTTTTTAATCAAAAATGCTGTTTTGTACTCATCGGGTGCCCTCTTCCTAGGAAGAAGAATTTATTATTAGATCGGCAACTCCCTCAAACACTGAATAAAAGAATAAAAGAGAACTGTTTGGGCTGCCTCGCTTTACTGGAGGCTCTTGGCATAATGTGTGAGCTCCAGTGTGTCACCATATTTTACAGTAACACTAATGTTTTCACCAGGCGCTTTTGAGTCAGGCAAACAGAACTCATATTTCAACCCAAACTCAATTTGCATAGCACAGATGATAACATCACATCTTTCAAAGCTGCCTTCCCTCTTGGGATCCCTCACATTCAGCTCAAATTCTCCTGTTCCCTAAACAAAAGGATGTTCTATAATTATTGTAAACAGGTCCTAAAGCCCATTGGAATTGACTATTGTACACTCAGCAGGCAGAGTGATGTCTTATCCAAGTCCTGACAAAGAAGACTGGTCATGTATTATCACGTCTTCACCACTTGGGCAGCAAAGACGTCCCCAAGTCAAGGTAGTACAGACGGTTCAACAATTTAGCTTGGAAACAGTATATCCTGTCGTTAAGAAATGATGTCAGGACAGCAAAGCTGTAGTTCTAGAGCATGAAGCAAAGAAGAGAGATTAGTTATGTACTAAGAGATCACTAGACAGAGATTATCCATTCATTCATGAAACCACTGATTATTGAGCATCTATTCCATACCAGGTGCTAGGCCTAAAGCAAAGAGTGACAAAAATCCAGACCCTCTATCTCATGGAGTTTCCAGCCTGTAGGAGACAGACAATTAAATCAGCAAGTATAGGGGGCGCCTGGGTGGCTCAGTCGGTTAAGCGTCCGACTTCGGCTCAGGTCACGATCTCGCGGTATGTGAGTTCGAGCCCCGCGTTGGGCTCTGTGCTGACTGATCAGAGCCTGGAGCCTGTTTCAGATTCTGTGCCTCCCTCTCTCTGACCCTCCCCCGTTCATGCTCTATCTCTCTCTGTCTCAAAAATAAATAAACGTTAAAAAAAAAATCAGCAAGTATAGGAGAAAATGTGATATGTGTTACCATAGAAAAAGCATAGTGTTATTAGGGAAGCAGTTGAGGGCATCCAACCTCACTCATGGGACTCAGAAAAGGCTTCCCAAAGGCCATGTTTAAACCAAGACTCAAGGATGAGTAGCAGGATTGGGTTCTAACAGGTACCTTGACCCTATTTCTTTATTTCAATTATTTCTGTGTTTGAAAATGCTGCTGTATTCCAAGTCCTATACCAGACAACTACTAGCCCCCTGGCTACTGACTTTAGAACATAAAATGGAGTGTGGGGACAGGCACATGGAAAGATGGTCTGGGCAGAGTGCTATGCAGAGGAGTGAAGAGCTACTCCTTCTGGAGGAAAGCTCATTGAGAGGGTTGAGTACTGAAAGAACAGTTGGAATTTTTCGAGTGAAGGATTAAAAAGTTTACTTTAGGCCCAGTATGTGCAGAAGTATGAAGCTGTGCTAAGTCCAGAAGTGTCCAGAGGATGGTGAGAAGTTCTGAATGAGTGAGACACAGGTGCATGTGATGGAGATGAGTGTGGGATTGGATGGAACACGCCAAAAGAAACAACAGAGATGTTCCACTCTTTCAGGCAAAGTGGAATTTAAAAAGGATTTTATGCAAAATAATGCCACAATCAGGCATGCGGTCTGGAAGTACATCAGAACTAGTTTTCTAGGGAAAATACAGGAGAGAAGCAGAGCAGTCCAGAGTCCATTATACTGGTTCCGCTGATGGGTGATGAAAGTCAAATTAAGGCATTGGTATTCTTCATAGACAGAAAGGAAATTTTTTTAAGTTTTCTGTGGGTATATTTTAGGTTTTGGTGTCTGACTAAATGTGGGCTAAGTGGAAAAAAGAAGACAAAAATGATAGACATGTTATGTTCAAGAGAACAAGGTTCACTGATCTGACTGTATACTGGAATCACCTGTGAAGCTTTGAAAAAGCTGCATAGGTCCTAGACCAAAACAATTAAGTCAAAAACTGTGGGGGTATAGCCTAGACATCTTTAAAAACTTCTCAGGTGAAGGGTGCCTGGGTGGCTCAGTAGGTTGAGTGATGGACTTCAACTCAGGTCATGATCTCAGGGTTTGTGAGCCCGAGCCCTGAGTCGGGCTCCCCGTTGTCAGCATAGAGCCCACTTCAGATTCTCTCTCCCCCTGTCGCTTTGCCCCTCCCCTGCTCACACTGTCTCTCCCTCTCTCAAAAAGAAATAAACATCAAAAACAAACAAACAACTTCCCAGGTGATTTTTAACCTGTTTTTAGGATTGGGAAACAATGGTCTGGCTCAGTGGTTTGCAAACTCTGACTCATAGGACAAATATAGCCCACTGCCTGAGTTTCCTTCTTTTTCTAAAAAATTGAGACTCTTATTGAGATAGTTGTAGATTCACATGCAGTTGCAAAAAATAATAAAGAGAGATCCCTTGATAGTTTGCCATTTTCCTAAACGATAACATTTTACAAAACTGTAGTATAATATCACAACCAGGAAATTGACATCGATACAATCCACCAATCTTATTCAGATATATCCCATTCTGCTTTTGTGTGTTTATCGGTGCTCTACAATTCTATCACCAGTGTAGGTTCATGTATCCACCACGGTTCTCAAGACAATGGCCAGCTCTAACACCACAAGGATTCCTTCATGTTGCCTTTTATGACCACATCTACCTGCCTCCCACTCCCAGTGATGCAAGAGGTGGTTAAGAGCTTGCCTTGTTCCCAATCTTAGAATGAAAACATTCAGTCTTTCACCATTAAATATGATGTTGGCCATAGGACCTTTGTAGATACTCTTTACTGATTTGAAGTAATTTCCCTTAATTCTTAATTTGCTGAGGGTTTTTTTTAATAATGAATAGCTGTTGGATTTTGTCAATTTTTTTTCTGCATCAGCTGATATGATCATGTGATTTTTTTTTCTTTAGTTTGTTGATATGATAGGTTATGTTGATTAATTTTCAAACCAGCCCTGAATCCCTTAGAATAAATGTCCCTTCTTCATGGTGTATAGATTATATTTATATATTATTGCATTCAGTTTACTAATACTACGTTGAGACTTTTTGTGCTTATGTTCAAGAGAGATATTGGTCTGTAGTTTTCTTGTACTATTTTTGTATGGTTTGGGTATCAGGGTAATCGTGGCCTCATAAAATGAGTTAAGAAGAATTCCCTCCTCTCTATTTTTGGGAAGACATTGTATAAAATTGGTATTAATTCGTATTTAAATGTTTGGTAGAATTCTCCAATGAAATCATCTGGTCCTACGCATCTGTTTTTCAGGAGTTTTTAATTACAAATTCAATTTATTTAATGGTTAGAGGGTTATTCTGATTGTGAACTGCATCTTGGATGTGTTTTGGTAGTTTGTGGTTTTGAGGAATTGATCCCTTTCTTCTAAGTTGTCTAACTTATGAGCATAAAGTCGTTGAAATCTTATTATCTTTTTAATGGCTTCAGAACCTACGGTGATATCCCATTTCATGCCTGACATTGGTAATTTGTGTCTTTTGTTGTCAATCTTGCTAGAGGTTTATGAACTTTATTGATTTTTTTCAAAGAAATATGTTTTTATTTTATTGATCTTTTTCCTGTTTTGGTTTTATTGAATTCTACTTTTATCTTTATTATTTATTTTCTTTTTCTTGCTCTTGGCTTATTTTGCTCTTCTTTTTCTAGTTTTTTGAGATAAGAATTTAGTATTGTAAGCATTTAGTGCTATTAATTTTCCTCTCAGTACCCTTTAGCTGCATCCCACATAAATTGGTATGTTTCAGTTTCATTCAGTTTTATGTGTTTTTTAAATTGACTTTGGGACTTTTTCATTGCTTCATGGATTATTTAGATATATGTTGTTTAATTTTCATATTTACACATTTTCCTGTTGCTCTTCTGCTAGTAATTTCTACTTAGATTCCATTATGGCCAGAGAACACACTTTGACTTAAATTCTTTTAAATTTTTTACAATTTGTTAAGACTTGTTTTATGGTCTTTTTATGTAATCTTGATGAAAATCTCTTGGCCACTTGAAAAAAAATGTGTATTCTGCTGTGGTTGGGTGAAGTGTTTTATATATGCCTTTTGGATCCTACTGGTAGATTGTGGTAAAATCTTCTGTATCCTTACTTATTCTCAATCTAATAGTTCTATTCGTTGCTGAGAAAGGTGAGTTCTGTATCAATTTTGGCTTCATGTATTTTGGAGCTCTGTTGTTTGATGTGTGTACAACTATGATCATTGTCTTTCCAGCAGTGTGATATTTCTATCATTATGATACAATATTCCTCTTGGTCTCCAGTAATTTTCTTTGCTCACTCTTGAAGTATATTTCTTATAAACAGTATAGAGTTGGGTGTTATTTATTTATTTTTATCCATATTGCCAATCCTGGATTTTTGATTGGTATTTAGACCATTTACATTTAAGGTATCATTAAAATCTGGGTGCCTAAGTCTGCCTTTTCTAGTATTTGTTTTTTTATTTGTTTCCTCGTCTTTTCTTTTCTTCAGGGTTACTTGACATATTTTAAGATTCCATCTTGACTTATTTATAGTGTTTTTGAGTGTATTTCTTTGTATAGTATTCAGAGTGGTCACTCTGAGCATTACAGTATACATATGTGTCTTATAATAGCCACCTAGTATCATTTTGCTACTTGAGAAATGTGAGGGGGCACCTGAGTGGCTCAGTTAGTTAAGCATCCAACTTTGACTCAGGTCATGATCTCGTGGTTCATGAGTTCAGGCCCTGAGTTGGGCTCTGTGCTGATAGCTCAGAGCCTGGAACCTGCTTGGGATTCTGTGTCCCTCTCTCTCTCTCTGCCCCTTCCCTGCTCACGCTCTGTCTCTCTCTCAAAAATAAATAAACATTTAAAAAATTAAAAAAAGAGAGAAATGTGGAAAGCTCAGTTGAATTTAGAACCCTTTTTCTTCCTCACTTTTAAATATCTTTGTTTTGAATATCAGATGATATCCTAATTTTTTTTCAGTTATAAAAAATGACATAAAACTCATGAAAAAAAAGACACTATTTAATGTATGTCCCTGTTTCTGATCATTTCTTCCTTCTTGCTTCCTGGTGCTGCAATATTTTTTTTTCTTTTTTCTTTACTTTGTGTTTGAAGAACTGCCGTTAAGGATAAGTATGCTGGAGACAAATTCTTTTTTTTTTTTTTTTCATTTTAGACTGTTTTATTTCCCCTTAATTCTTAGAGGACAGTTTCATTGGATATAGAATTAACTACTTCCTTCTGGCTTGCATGGTTTCACATGAGAACCTCGTTCACTTAAATTCCACTATAGGTAATATGTCACTTCTCACTGGCTGCTTTCAAGATTTATTTCTTTGACTTTAGTTTTCAAAATCTTTTTTTTTTAACATTTTCTTTAATGTTTATTTATTTCTTTTGAGGAGGGGGGAGGGACAGAGGAAGAGAGAGAGAGAGAAAATTACAAGCAGACTCTGTGCTGTTAACACAGAGCCTGATGTGGGGCCATTTCACGAACTGTGAGATCATGACCTGAGCCAAAATTAAGAGTTGGACACTTAACCAGCTGAGCCATCCAGGCGCCCCAGTTTCCAAAACTTAATGATAATATATTTGGTGTGGATATCTCTGGGTTTATCCTGCTTGGTGTTAACTCACCCTCTTAGATTCATAGATTTGTGTCTTTCACCAAATTTATGAAGTTTTCAGCAATTATTTCTTAAAATATTGTTTTAGTTCCATTCTCTCTCTTTTTTAATTTTCTTCTACAACTGTGATGTATGAATGTTGGGTTGCTGTTATTGTCCCAAAGATCTCTCTCTCTTTCTCTGTTTTGTCTCTATTGTTTAGATGGGGTGAATTTTATTGTTCTGTCCTTAAGTTCATTGATTCTATCTTCTGTCACTTCCACTCTATTATTGAGCCCATCTTATGAGGGCTTTTATATTATGGAATCTTTCAGTTCCATAATTTCCATTTGGTTCTTTAAAAATAAGTTCTGTTTCTGTGTTTAAACTTTTTAAAAACTATTTAAAGATAATTTGTAATTGATTATTGAAGTATTTTTGTGATAGCTTCTTTAAAAATTCTTGTCAGATAAGCCCAATATTGGATTCAAATAAGTGTTGGCATTAACTGTCTTTTCGCATTCAAGTTGTGATTTTCTTGGTTTTGGTATGAAGGATGGTTTTTTGTTTTTTTTTTACATTGTATTCATTATATTTATTATGTCAAGAGACGTTGGGTTCTATTTAATTCTTTTATTTTAGCAGGCGATCACCTCCTTTTGGTTTTGCATGTGGGTCTTGGCCCACTTCTGTGGACTATGGTTCCAAAGGCAGTTTAATTTCTAGAGACTTTGCAGTGTTACTTTTGGGCTGCTTGGTTTATCTGGTGCGGCTAGGGTTCCCATTGGGTTCCTTGTGGTGCTGCGTGATGTGGAAGGGATTCACTAACGGTGGGGGGTGGGGCTGCTGAATGTCTCTTTGCTGTGGATGCATGTGGTGAGATCCTTCTGTTGGTACTCCTAAGTTACCCTGGTGTCTCCGGGCAGGGGAGTAAATTCTCAAGCCCATGGGTAGTACAAAGAGGCTTTCTGGACTGGATGCCTGCTGTAGCTGTCCCCTGCCCCCTGCCAGTTCTGCTGGTTATCCCTCAACAGAAAAGGGGAGTCTCTGGCACAGTGAGAAATGAGTCTTTCACCTGTGGTGGATTTAGTCTTACCTGATGTTGATATGGTGGGGGAATGAATCTACGCAAGATGTCTTCTGGTGTTACATCATGGGTCAAAAAACATTAGGTCTGGGTGCTCATCTTCTGTTGGGTGATGAGGGGTACAAGAAGTCCAGGCAGTTTTCTTCCTCCTCCCAAACTGCTTGTCTCCTTCTTACTGCCTGTTACGGTTCTCCTTTGCTTGTCTCTTGTGCCATTTTCAGGGCTTATCGTTGTGCTTCTTGGGGAGGAGCAGGGAAAATCAGGCCTATGTCATCTCATCTGGACCGTAAGTTTTACCTTTTGTTGTTATAAATAGTGTCACATGGGAGCATAGCCACTCCCACCCATTTTATATATTGTCTATGGCTCCTTTGTGCTGCCACAAGTGGGTTGAGTAATCATGACAGAGACCATCTTCCCTCTTTCCACCTAGAGATATTGAGGTGAGTGGGTATAAAATATTTATTATCTGGCCCTTTATAGGAAAATCTTGCCAACCCCCAGTCTGATGATCCATCAACCAAGAGGTCATGGTTGAGAGGTTTTAAACAACCAGCCAGGCCCCTTGGCTGACTAACTACTTAGGTAATATCTGCTGATCCAGACAAGGACCTGATTAATAACAGAATAGTTTTCAAAATTCTTCCACATTGGTTATGCTCCTCACTGTAGTCTTATGAAGTGGAACATTAATAGATTAATAACACCCATACTGTATAAATGAGAAATATGAGAACCTAGGAGTCCTAATGATAACTCTCTGGAATTATTCAGCATGCAAGTGCTGAGCCAGGACTGAAGCTCTAACCTCATGACCCCTGTTTCAGTATATTGCACTGACTTTTAAGACAAAGTGTAGCCTTTGCTGCCTGATGCCCTCAGAGAGTCTATTTTATACTATATGTGTATATATACACATATACATATATATACATATACATATATGCATACTATATATATATATAGTACACACATCAATGGAAGATAAGACCCCAGAAAAGATGAAGAGGTCATAAAAATACTGTGTGTGTGATATTAGCTGTATGGTAATACCCTAATCTTTCTGTAATAGGAGAGAAGGAATTAATGTAATTAAGTACTTTTTATTTTCTGTGCCACACACACCCTTTACCATATGTTTATGGTCCATAATTTTCAATTTTTACAAATGTGAAAAATGAGTTGCTGAGATATTTCCCCAAGTCAACAAACAACTAATGTCTTTAGATTTGTTATATTTTACAGAGCATTTCACAATGATTATTTCATTGAATTCTCCAGTAATTCTGCAGGGTGGGGTATTAGCTCCCTGTTTTATAGGAGAGAAATCTGCAGTTTAGCAAAATGAACTAGTTTACTTGAAATTGCTAGGTAAGCATCCTAGGTAGAATTTGAATCTAGGCCAGTCTGACATTTACTGTGAAGGGGAACTAGCTTGCATAGGACACTGGACATGAGAAGGAGCCAGGAGACTTTTCCTTTGACTCCGTTCCATCCCACTGGTGGGGAATCAGACAAGGGGGAAGAGAACAATGTCTTAAGGCTAGAATCTCTATGGCTACAACTTTATTTCTCTCCCCTTCCATGAGCAGTTATACTGGTTTGCAATTCTATTAGCACTTTCTGTGGAATGAAATAAGCAATAATAATAAAAAAATGCATTGTTATTATAAAAGAAAAGAGAGATTAGTAGCCTTCCATTTGCCTCTTATCTCCTGCTTTTCTGCTAAAGGGTATCTGAAGAGAGTTCATTTTGTTCAAGACAAAAGGGGAGGCCTTCTTATACTTTTTCAGCTGGCCAAGATCACCTGGTTTCCAATTTGGGAGACAGGAATAATTGTTTATCTAGATTACCAACTCAAGCTCCTAACTAATCCCCAGCCCCAGGGGCCCCATGACTGTGATGTTACATTTATTGTAATGGGTTTGTGAGAAGGCAAGGGTCACATGCTTCCTCTGGTAGGAGCAAGCAGTTTTCCCATGTGTAAGGGGCCTGGGGAAGAGTGATGAGACCGTGTCTGACTCTGATTCTGAAGGAGAATCAGGCAGGTTGAGATAGTTTTCTAAAGGTAGTAGTTAGTAATAAGTATGTGTACACACTTATGAATATGACTGTATCATGCATGTACATGCATTTGTATGCATTTGTGGGGGGTGGAATTCAGAAGTGCATGTATGCTGAATATTTGTGATTGTGCAGGAGATGTGCATTTAGGTGTGTAGAAAGTTGCATATGTGTGTACATGGAATGTGCTGTGGCTTTGTGTGTGTATTCACTCATGTGGAATGTAAGGTGCACTTGCTAATTTAACATATACTGTGAGCACAAGTCACGTGATTCTCCTGTGTGAGGTACACAGTTACACTTACATTAATCTACATGGAGGGACTGCCCTACTAATTTTAAATGATTAGTTTTTCAAGAAGACATGAATAATCCACTTTCTTGACCTCTCTCTTTTTGTGGAACTTAAGTCTAGAATGAGATCAGCCTGGCCTCTGAGCCAGATGGATCTGTGAAATGGATTTGAGTCTGGTCTATAAAGGAGTTTGTGCAGAATCCTTGAGCCAACAATGTTGAGATAGGACTCTTTACCCAAGAGGGGAACCAAGCCAAGAGTCAAATTACAGCTCATGTGCTTGTTTTACTTGGCCTTAGATGACCTTGGACAGAGCTATGAGGAAAGAGGCAGTAGGAGGCTCATCCCCCTGGGAACTGGCCAAGGAGATGGGAGGGAGTTTATCATACATTCTTTTTTTTTTTTTTTTTTGGCGTCCTCGTCAAAAATCAACAGACCATAGATATATAGGTTTATTCCTAGACTCTCAATTTTATTGCATTGGTCTCTATGCCTCCTATAGTATTTTGGGCATAGATGGAAACTGTTTGAGAGAAACAGAGAATCTTGTTACTCTTAAAAGGGCCTTGAGAGCCCAAGTCATCCTTCCCTTCATATGTGGGACCCCACTACAACTTCCTAGACAAAGGATCCTGCAGCCTCGGGTCAAATACCACATGTGATGATGCTATAGAACTCCACTGCTACACAGCATACATGTTCCTAGGTAGCTCCCTCTCCTCTGGAGACCAGTTCCACCTCTTTATAACTCCAACTTCTCTCTGTCCTTTGGGCTCCCGAGTGAAATACTCTCTTTCTTTTGAGGGTAGACATATTGGAAAGAACACCAATCTGGTCCTGAGTTCAGATCACACTTTGTCACTGAATAGTTATGAAATCCTGGGAAGGGATCTTCCTGAGAGCCAGTTTCCTCATGTGAAAAATGAACACAAGGACGACACCCTATGCTTCACAAGGATTGTTGGGTAGATTCAGTGAGATAAGGACTCTAGAGTCCATGTTTCCCAGATCATCCCAAATCTCCTTTTCTTTAATCTAAAAAGCCATTTCCCTCAATGGTTCTGCACTTCACGTTTATTTACAGACCCCTCAGGAGTTTATTTTCCATTTTCTAGGTGTGCTTCCATTTGTTGATACTGCTTTGAAAACGTGGAGCTCAGGTCTGTGCACAGGGCAACAGCTGTGTTCTGAGTATCCCAGAGGGACCGGGCTACTCACCTCCTCTGTAAGGAAAAACACAGCTCTATTCACACAGCGCCAGGCTGCCTTAGCTCTCCATAGACCTAATCTGCTGTTGCTGTGCTCATTCATGGCACTGTTCCATCATTAAGTCATTAAGGAAGTTCATGGTCTCTCCCGCTTCTCCCAGTATTTGAGGAGGTAATTTTTGAGTCTGGCGGGGGGAGGGGGGTGGATTAGTACATATTTAGCCACAAGAAATAAAGCTCATTTCCCCTCCCAAGGCCCTGTGCAATCTGGTCTGTTTTGTCTCATTTCCTGCCACTCTCCTCCTCCTCCTCCTCCTCCTCACTTCTTCCACTCCAGTCCCTGTGATCTCCAATTCGTGCATCTCACCAATGCCATTGCCAGCTCGGGAATCTGGCACGAGGTAGTGCCTTGGCCAGGAATGCTCTCCCCACTCCCACGATTTCGGAGGACTGCCTCTTTCTTATGATACAGGTCCCTCCTAAACCCTGAGACACACAACTTAAATAGCCCTTTCTGCCTACCTGCATTCCATTTCATCCTACTTCATAGCACCTGTCACAGGTGGCGATTATTACTGGCGTACGTGTATACGTTTGTCTCTTGAACTAGATGGTAAAGCTCAACAGAGCAAAGTGGATACCTTGCCTCCCTTGACCATTTCTGAATCTCCAGCATCCAGCACAGTGCCTGGCATATGGTAAACATGCAATCAATAATTTTTGCGTGAAAAAAAATGCATACATGCATGAATGAGTTTATTCCTGCTCCATATAATCTAATTGGATTTGGTCACTTTGATGGAACTTGTAACTTAGATTTTGATTGGAGTCCTGCTTGCTCATCTAACTCTCTTGGCACTGCGTCCTCCACACATTTGTTCAGTGCACTAACCCTTAACCCAAGTTATTGAGGAAAATGTTGCTGAGGGTAGGGTCCAGGAAGAGCATACAGTAAGCCACAAATAACCCCGATCTTCTGGAATATGCTGCAGGGAGCAAGGACAATCGCTATAGGCTGGAAGGATAAGCCAATTCAAATTCAGCCTCATTAAGAGAAGAAGAAACCACTGTACCTGTTCTATCTCTCATTTTGTGTTTGTTGGGCTTCTGTGAATTCAGAAGTTGACCGTGTACATTGACAGCAACAATAGTAACCAGCTTATCTTCCAGTCTGTTAAGTAGGGTTCATAGTCGAGGGAACCGTAAAATGTTGGTAATTCCATTTGGCTGAACTTAATAGTCATGCCTGCCTCCTAGACTTGTTCTGAAAATGGAGAATACACACAGGAGACACCTGGCATTATGTTTGGTGCACAACCTTACCCTGGCACACATGATTATGGTTGCTATTAATCTTGCTTTTTTTTTTTTAATAATGATGGAGCACCTGCTATGGGTCAACCGTGCTGTGTGTTTTACATGGGTTCTCCCAATGAATTATTTGTGAGAACAGAACATCTCCTTTCTGTGCCTGCTGTTCCCTTCCATGTGAAGGGACGTATGGTAGTGTAACATTCGTACACGCTCACCTTCCACCTTCATTGTTGCCTCTGTGGAAGCTGAGACTTTTCCTTTGGTGACTTGAGAAGGAGACACTATACCTGAGTAGCTCAATCTTTTCTCTTTCTCTTCTTCTTAAAAGGAAATGCCCACTGGGTCATGTGTTCCTCTCTGCTCCCTTAAGCTGTGGTCCTCCGTGTAGCTCTCTTTCCCAGGCCACCCAATTTAGTAGAGTGTGTCCCCATTTCCCTTATCTTGTTTTATTTATCTCCAGAGCACTTATCATATAACATTTTGTATATTTATTTACTATCATTTTAATTGGTCCCCACATCAGTATATAATCTTCTTTCTTTCTTTCTTTCTTTCTTTCTTTCTTTCTTTCTTTGTTGTAATGTTCTTCTGTATCCTCAGTGCCCAGAATGGATCCTGGAAAACAGTAGAATTTTTTTTGTTTTTTTTTGTTTTTATTTTAGAGAGAGAGTGCATGTGAACACGTAAGGAGCAGAGAGAGAGGAAGAGCGAGAATCCCAAGCAGGCTCCATGCTCAGTGCAGAGCCTGATGCAGGGCTCGATCCCACAATCCGGGGATCATGAACTGAGCCCAAATCAAGAATCCAATGCTCAACCAACTGAGCCCCCAGGCACCCCAGTAGGAGACTTACAAATACTTGTTGAACAAACCTGGCTCACCTCATTTGTAATTTGTCTCAGTTTAAGTTCAGAAGCAAATAACAACAACCAAATCAATACACAAACCTCCTAAAGTCAAAGCCGAACCATCTCACTTGCTCACACAGTGGCCATCCTGTGCCAAAGCCTCTTACTGGGCCAAGAGGCCCAGCCAGCCCTCTGCTGCTTCTGAAGAGCCACAGCAACAGGCTCCAGACACTGCTGGGGAAGTGGCATGTAGCATAGTCCCAGTCCCAGATGAGCGTGAGAGAGATTTGTGCCCTCGGGGGAAGGATGGGAGGCCTTGTTCCCTCTTCCTTCTGGGAAATGTTGTGGCCCAGTGTGTTTGCTTCTAGGGGTTCTACAGATTAGATCTAGGGGAAAAAAGCCAGTTATTCAAAATGTATTGTTTAATTTACATTCCCCCACGGTTGGGATGCCACCTGATTTGCGGTGGAGGGTGTGTTCTTCATTTACTTTTTTATTCAGTCATTGAGAAAACATTGATTGAGAACATGTGTGCCTGCATTTTGCAAGTCACTGGGGAAATGATAATGAGGAAAAAGAAAAAAGGAACAAAGAAAATACCCAGTCCTCCATGGAATAGACTCTTCTCCAATACACTCTTTTGGGTTCCTCCCTCCTGTTCTCTCTCTCTCTCTCTCTCTCTCTCTGTCTCTCTCTCTATCTCTCTCTTGTCTGCCTCTCTGCCCAAACTATTTGGTGTTATGGTGTCACTGCCTTCCTCCCCCACCCCCAAACCTCTCACTATCCAACACCCACAGCTCCACTGCACCAAAAGTTTGTTCAGGGATGCTTGCGTATTACATTCATACATACATGTGTGCTCATGGCATAATTACTAACACGTTTTAGTCACATACAAACATCCTGACTTCAAAGACAAACAGTAAACAACTCTTTAGTGCAATTGTACTTGTTATAGTTCCTGGGTTTTGTTTTGTTTTGTTTTGTTTTGTTTTGTTTTGTTTTGTTTTAAAAAGAGATATAATTGGGGCACCTGGGTGGCTTAGTCAGTTAAGCGTCCGACTTTGGCTCAGGTCATGATCTCGCAGTTTGTGGGTTTGAGCCCCACGTCAGGCTCTGTGCTCACAGCTCAGAGCCTGGAGCCAGCTTCAGATTCTGTGTCTCCCTCTCTCTCTGCTCCTGCCCTGCTCATGCTCTGTCTCTGTCTCTGTCTCTCTCTCTCTCTCAAAAATAAACATTACAAAAATATAAAAAGAGATAACATTTTTTAAAATGTGGGTAATATTTATTTTTATTTTTAATCATACTGGTTTGAATGCAGAGATATTTGCTGACTCTTAGTGCACGATCCCTCTAGCCAGGGTGCCTTGTCCAGGGTTTCAGTGAGGAATAGGAAGTGCTGAAGACCTGAGCCTGGGACAGCGGGTCCAGTGGTCCCAATTCAGCCCGAGTACAACCCACAATGCCATAATTGAATAATTATGTAGGTAAAAACTGGCTCTGGAATTACTGATGCAGGCCCATGTTTATAGGGGAGCTCTTTTCCTTTACATTTTTGATTAGAGAAGTTTCATTTGTTTGGAACTATGGAAAGGGAGTAGGGATTTTTATAGCTCAGAGAGGAAATTTTATCATTCATTCTGTATCTTGCCTCTGACTTGGGGAATTCACTTTCCTCAAAATAGCTAGAACTATGTCTTGTGTTTAAA
This sequence comes from Panthera uncia, assembly GCF_023721935.1. NCBI lineage: Eukaryota > Metazoa > Chordata > Mammalia > Carnivora > Felidae > Panthera > Panthera uncia. Next base: position 125,596,542 of record NC_064809.1, read on the forward strand.
TTTTTCACATTACTACCAGCTGATCTCACTGAATCATTAACATTTTCTACTGAGGCTGATATTATTATCTTTATTGTGCAGATGTGAGGCCTGTGGTTCAGCCTGACTTGCTCAAGGTCACCCAGCCTGAAAGTGGCAGAAAGAAACTTTTCCTGGATATGGGTTTTCTGTTGCCAAACCATGAGCTCTTTCCAGGGTTCCATTCTTACCTTCCCCCTACCCAGTCACTTCCTTTGCCAGTTCTTCATACATTTGCCCCAGGCAGAAATTCCTGAGTAAGGAGGTTCACTCTGCTGTAGCTTCTAACTTGCCTGTTAGGAACACATGCTTAGCTTTCTCAGATGCTGTGAGAGTTCCCACCCACCAGTTCCCCTGCTGGAGTCAGAGGAGCCATTTTGCTGGTTTAACTAGATGCTATCATCATAACACACGATTGCTAATTCCCCTCTGGAGTCCCCTAACAGCCAGTTTAGTGGAACACAGGGGCTGCCTTTCTTTTATCTTTTTAATTTTTATAAAGCAAAATGCATAAACCGAAGGAGAGAAACCAACTAAGATCTGCTTGGAAAATGCCTCCCAGTCTTCTCTGGTTTGTTCGTGTCCCTGGCCATCCTTGGCCAAGGCATAGTCTCAGTGTCTTTCTAGAGATAGCCAATTAAGAGAAAAGCTTGATGAAAAGTCAAAGATCCAGTGTTGGGACTGGGTGCCATGAAGCTGAGCCCATGGGACATTTGTCCTCCAGCCTCTACCATCAAGTTCCTTGGACAGATAGACAACACCTGGACTTGACTCTGCGGCCTACAGATCCCACCAGGCTGTACTTCCCTGTCATCCCAGAACACTGTTAATGAACTTAGTCCCTCTGGTTCCACCATGTTCTCCGTTCTGCCAACCCTCCTTTTCTTATGTTTCCTCCTACTCTCCCACTTCCTCCTAGGAGACACGGTTTCTCCACCCTCCCTGTACTTTCTGGCTTTTCCCATTGAGAGGTGGATTCTATTTCCCTTCCCCTTGAATCTGGGCTGTCCTGTAACTTTCTTTGAGGAGTGGAATATGGCAATAGTGACCTTATGCCAATTCTGAGCCTAGGACTGAAGAGACCCTGCACATTTCTGTTCATTCTCTTGGCATCATACTGAGCCACTATGTCAACAACCCCGGGCTAGCCAGCTGGATGACAACAGATACATAGCCCTATCAGCCCTGGCACCTTAGCTGAGCCAGTCAACCCCCAAAAACAGAGCCATGCATTGACTGGCAGTTGACTATTGATTGAGGAATGTCCCCAAGCCAAAACCAGAAAAGCCATCCAACTGAGCCAAGACCAATTGTCAACCTGCAGAATTGTGAGCTAACTAAATAGTGTTATCTTCAGCTACTAAGTTTAGAGTTGTTTTTAAATCAGCAATAGCTAAATTGATATATCTCCATTTCATACATTTCCAAATCCTCCTTAGAGCCATTTTCCTAATTGGCTTGCCTTTCTAGCTCCAAAGACACCCCCAGCAGCCATGGCTGTGGCAGCCAGGGGAACTGCCCCTCCTCTTATCCTTTCTCTAGCCACATGGAACAAAGGGAGAGTTGCCATCATCTTATTGACTCCACCTCCTTCACAGGCCAGAGATGAGCATAGGGCCCAATTTGGACAAAATCAGAGTACTTTATTCCCAAACAATAGTAATTAGTCCAATGTGGGGAGGGCATGTGAACCAAACTAGGGAAATCAAAGGCCATGGAACTTCCCAACTGGAAAACTGAAGCAGAGTAAGAAAAGCTTCTTTCCAAATGAGAAAAGAGACTGTAAAGATGTCAACTGGAAGCTACCATTGACCGACTTCCTTGTCAAAAGGAGAAACTGATCTAGGGAAATAGAGCGGAAGACCAAAGTTGAATCATGAGAGGGTGACTCTGCAGGTGGACTTAGAGTCCCTGGTGTCACCCTTCCCTGACCTTGGTGTGGACTTGACATGTGAACCAATAGTGTCCGCGATTTCTCTAGGCTAGTATGAGCTAGGCCTCTGTGACTTGCAACCAGAGTCCCGAATGAGACCTACTCCATGGCCAATGATCTTCCCTGAGCTATGAGACCCGGGGAAAGGTCTTGCCTGTTGAGTTACTTCTAACCCCAGCCCAGTCTAGCTTAATTTAAATGCAGTTGGCATCTGGAAGCATTTATCATCATAGACATTTCTTTCCATGCTTTTTTCCTTTATTCATTCAAAACATAGTGGCTGTGATAGGCCAGAGCTGCATGTGCATTTGATATGTAAAGACTAACCACCTGGGCTCTGTCTGCCCTTAGCTAGTTTGTAATCAAGGAGGGTGAGAAGCGAGTAGCTGGCCAGTTCTCTCTGGCATGGTGATACTGCAATACAGGAGACGTAAAGTGCTGTGGTAACACAGGAAAGATCATGGGATCCAGCTGCCAGGGTGGAAGAGTAGGCTCACTTAAGGAAGGTCTCCTGATAGAATGACATGTGCTGGGTGTGGCAGCTGATAGTAACTAGCCAGGTCAAAGCAGGAGTTACAAGGTGAGACCATTTCCTGAAGAAGGGATTTATATATGGAGAGACTTTGAAGAACTGTAGGTTGAGGTGACAGACAGAGGGGAAGGGGATGAGAAGAGAAGGAAGCTACAAAGGTTTTCCCAGGGCATAAATAGATTTTTGGATCATGCTACAAGGATGGGCTTTCCACCCGCCCCCCACCCCCACCCCCAAGATTGGTGGGAGATTGTGGAAAGTCTTCAATCAATGAGTCAACTGATTGGACATGTGCTTTATGAAGACAGGTTTAGCCTCTGTGCAAAGAACAGATTAGAGCAGGGAAAGCCTGTGGCAGGGAGATGGGTTGATAATCCAGGAGAGGGATGGTGAGGATCCAAGCAATTCAGGGCAGCATCCTTGGGCTTTGGGGATGGAAAAGTAGGGTGACTGAGGCAGATAGTAAAGCAGCAGAACAAAAGGAACTGGAGTTTCAGGGGATGTGGGAGGGGAAGGCAAGGAAACCCTTCTCCAGAGTTGCTTTTGTCAGTGACAAATCAGCCCTGAAATGGAAGCAGAGTGGGCTGTGCCGAGGCCTTTGGGTCCAGATTCAACAAACTCCTTGGTATAAGAAATCTTCAAACAAGAATGGTCAGAGAATATTGACCCTTCAAATCCTGGCTGATTTAGTAGCCATGAACTCTGCTGTTTGTTTCCCCAGTACCTCCAGACTGCTAAAAGCTTAGCCCCCAACCCAAGGCCTTGCTCCCCATTGCAAACAAATCGACAGGTTCCTTCTCTTGTGTGCTGACTACCTTGGCCACTGTCCACAGCCCTCCATCAGCTGTTTTTGTAGTTGTTATAGTTGTTGATTTAGCTTTTATAGTTCTTGGCAAGACGATTGGTCTCATACAAGCTTCTCCAACTTGGGTGAAACGGGGAGTTCCCAACCACAGCTGCGCTTGATTCAACAACATGGTACATGTTCACTTCAGTGCAATCAACATTTCTATTGGGAATGGAAGTGAAAATATTCAATGAGCGCCTAACGTTGCCAGGCAGTTTGCAAGGTGCTTTATACAAAACACAAGCTGTATTCTTTAGTAGTTGAGTACAGTGCTCTCAGGAGACACTGCCTAGGTTTAAATTCAGAACTTAATACTTAAACTCAGGAAACTTATTAAATTCCTCTGTGCCTCAGGGTCCTCGTTTATAAAACCAAGGTGGCAGATACCTATCTTCTGGGACTATTGTGAAAGCTCGAAGGCATAAGACCACAAATACCATGGCACAGTGAGTGTCTCACTCACATTAAATGAGGGTGTCTGTTAATACTTTCTCATTTCCATGGCGCCATAACCCTGAGAAATAGTTATCACTGACCCCATTTCACAAGTGGTGAAACTGAGGCTCGGAGAAGGAAATGTGAGTATGTGTGTGCCCACGTGTGAGACCATGTATGAACACATATGTGTGAGTGTGTGAGGGGACATGTGTGAGTGGGGGTGGGTAGTGAGAGGACCAGAGAAATAACCACGTTGGTGCTAAACTAAACAAATCTAGGTGAGAAAGAGAGGCAAGGAACGATGTCCATTAGGTTGTCGTAATGGACAAGGAGAGTGAGGGCCTGACACAGGTTAATGGTACCAAGATAGGAAGGAGCAAATAAACAGGGAGATGCTGTGGAGAGAGAAGCAAGTGGATTTAATGGCAGCTTGACTGTTGATTTTAAGATAAGAGTCAAGGATAGCCCTACGATTTTGCATCTAGACCACAGAAAGGAGAACAGTGTTGATGATTACCAGGTGGCTCTTTGTGGAGACAGAATTAATGAAGAGACTAAGAAGGGGAGCCAGGATGGAGAAGTTTTGACAAAAAATAGGTGCTTGTCAAAGATGCAGAGTATAGGTACCAGGTGAAGAGAAAGGCCCCGGGGATGTGGCATAGTAGGAAGTTTTCTAACTTCTCTAGTTGTGAGAGGATGTATGTTTGGTGAGAAGAACCTACTGACCATGGAAAAGATGTCACAAGAAATTCATTTAATTTTATGGTTTTCTCTAGTGCAACCCTAGACACTGCTTAGCACCTTTGAAAACACTACAGTAATCCTGAAGGCAGATCACATTTTGAGAAAGAGATAAGATGAAGAAAATTTCCACCTGAATCCATCCATCCAACCATCCATCCATCCATCCATCCATCCATTCATCCATCCACCCATCCACTCTTTTATTACTCACACAGTTCCCGTTACCTGACAAGTATTAAAATATGGGCATTAAAAGCAAGTCTCTGACCTCTGGAAATTCTCATCCTAACAGGAAGACATGTATATAATTTAAAGTTTAAATATAATTTATACTTCTACAATATAGAGAAATATCACAGCTTCATATATAGGCACTTTCTGGTAAAGCTGAAAGGAATCCACTCAGGATTTCAGCTTTGGCTCTCATGCTGTCTTGCTAGATGACCTTGAACAAATCATGCCCTGTATATATTGAAAGGTCATAGGAAAAATCTCCTCTCACTGAGGCTTGGCTTCCACATCTGTGGGTTGAGAGTAGATGGCCTGGGAGGTCTCTTCCAGCCATTGACATGTGGAGCCTGACCAGCAGTTCTGCTTCCCCACTTTCTCTCCCTACCTAGAGCACATACTGAGCTCTCTGTCCCAGGATCATAAGGGGAAACTTCCAGGGGAATAGGCTGTGAATAAATCTCAGAAAGTGGCTGACACGTGAGCACAAACGTACCCTGTGGGAGACCCTGGTAGAAGCTCTCTAGCAGCCCAAGTGACATGAGCTTTGTGATTTACTGGACTGTAAGGCTCAACTTCTGCAGCCCGATAAATTTCCTGGCTCTCTCCTGAGATGACACCTAAGGAAGAAATGGAGAAGAGAGCGACTTCTCCTGGGATGCAAAGGAGATAACGATTGCCCCCATTGTCCTGTCTTGGATCCCCACACTTTAATTTTGTTTCCTTAGTCTCTTACGTTCACCTCAAATGTTATATGGAAGAGACCAAAGTGTAAAGCCTGGGGAGAGTTCTTGGGGACAATCTTTGTGACTAACTTCTTTGGTGTACAGTCTCTGCTTCAAGCAAAGTGGCCTCATCATGGCACTAATTGCCATGATGGCATGATGTCATATGCCATGAATACACCTCCTTTCTATATACATGTTCTTTCTCCTTCCTGGAATGTCCTTTCATATGTTCTCCTCCTACCTCAATTCCATCCACCCTTCAAAGCAGGCTTTCTGGACTCTGTCCAGTCACCTCCCTCTAATCTGTGCTAACACTTAAGAGAATGAGATCTGGGGCCAGACTCTATGCATCCAAATCTCCACTCTATCACTTACTATCAATACGACACTTTGAAAGTTAGTTCATCTCTTTGTGTCTCAGTTTTCTCAGCTGTAAAATGGGGAAAATAAGGCTTCCTGTTACTGAAGGTTGTTGTGAGGATTAATATATGGAATCTGTTTAGGATGGAATAATCTGTTCAGTGATCTCTTCCATGGAGTCTGCCTCTGACCAGCTTCCTTTATCCACCTTGACTTCCACCATTTGTTCTCCACACTCTAGCCCCACATCCTGCCCTGCTTAAACTTTCTAATGACTTTGCTGGCTCTTTGCATAAAGACCATGACCTCACAAGACAGTAGATGGACCTGGGGGGCCCAGGCTCTTGTCCAGTCTCATGCTCTGCCCTTCACCCACATGGGCTTTCTTTGAGTTCTTCAGGCTAACCTGTCTTCTTTCCACCTCACACTGCTTGAGCAAGTCATGTCCTCTGCCTAGAATACCTCCTCAGTAACTCCTTCCCATCCTTCAGATGCTTGTTCACATGTCATTTCTTCTAGAAAGCCCCTGTATTCATCTTCTAGGACTGCTGTGGAAAACCACCACAGGCTGGGTGGCTCAAAGCATCAGAATTTCTTCTCTCCCAGTCCTGGAGACCAGAAGTTCAAATCAAGTTCAAATTAAGGTGGGTTTCTTCTGGAGGCTCTGAAGGAGAATCCATTCATGATTCTCTTTGAGTTTTGGCTGCTGGTGGCAACACTTGGCATTCCTCAGCTTGGGGATTCTTAACTCCAGTATCTGCTTCCATCTTTACATAACCCTATTCTTAAGTCTGTGTGTTTTAAATCTCTTCTCTTTTCTCTTACAAGGATATTAGTCATTGGATGTAGAGCCCACCCTACATCCAGGATGATCTCAAGGTCCTTAACTTAATTATATTTGCAAAGATCCTATTTCTAAATAAAGTCACATTCACAGGTATTGGGGTTAGGACCTGGACTTTGGGGTGGGGGGGGACTCAGTTCATCCACCATACTGCCCAAGAAACACACCCCCCCAACACACACACTATGGTGCCTCCTGACATGCACACCAGTTTTCCCTCTTGATATGCACTCTCCTGGCACTGTGAATTCTGGATTCATAGCTTGTATGACACTTGTCATGTTACATTTATCTATATGATCACATGATTATCTCCTATCAGAGGGTAATACCCAGGAGGACAAAAACCATGTGTGTTTCATCACCTTCAGATCTGCAGAGCCAAACCTAGTGTCTGGCACAAAAATGGCATTCTAATTTAAATACTTATTGACACATGGGGTGCCTGGGTGGCTCAGTAGCTTGAATGTCTGACTTCAGCTCAGGTTATGATCTCATGTCTCATGAGTTCAAGCCCTGCATCAGGCTCTGTGCTGACAGCTCAGAGTCTGGAGCTTGCTTCGAATTCTCTCTCTCTCTCTCAACAAAAAATAAACATTTAAAAATTTTAAATATTTATTGACGCAGGGGATTTAGAAAATATTTAATGATAAGAGAAGTAATTTGCAGTAAAGTGTTAAGCAAGAAAATACAATCCATAAAATGTTTACACATTCACACACATATATAATATATTATCTATCTATCTATCTATCTATCTATCATCTATCTATCATGTATATATCTATATAGGGAGACAGACAGAGAAATGAAGAAGTACACCAAAAATTTAACAGAGGTTATAGCTGGGTAGTAGAATTAGGGGTCATTTTAATATTCTTCTTTACATCTTTCCAAGCTTTTATATGATGTACTTGTTTGTCATGCTACTTAATTCACTTTCTCCTACGCATATGTGGTACTTATAAAATTTAAGAAATCTTAGGAAATTTACTTTACAGACACCACCACATGGCTTTTGTGGTTTATAATATACAAAGTTCTAGAATAAACTGCACTTAGTTCCCATTCTTCGGCGTGAGTCCAGCGATTCTCCATAGACCCTTTTGTGATTATGAGAAAGATTAGGATTGTTTTTCCTGGCTGGGCCATTGTTGACCAGAATTGGATTAGCTGTAATGTTGTGTTCGGGTTACAGCTACATCACTGGTCCATGCATGGTGCAGGGTCTTTACTTTTTCAACAGCGTAAGTATCCATGAGCATGACTTGGACGCCACCTCCCTCACCTGTGTGTATGCTTATCTTTTCCTGTCCTCTGGACTCTCCGTGCCCCTTCCCCCACCACACGCACAGCACAAACCCTCTATGGACTTAGGCTTATCAATGCCTGGGTGGGTAAACCTGCATGGAGCACTAGGGCCAGGATCCGCCCAGAGAGAGAGCTCTTGTAGATGCTTTCTTGATGAAGACTGTTTCCCCTCTGTGGACTATGTTACCTGAAAGCAGCATCTGGCTCATGGTAAGTCCTGAATAATCATCTGCTAATGAGTGAATGGTTAGAAGGAGCAAGACATTGAATTTGGCAATGGGTCCATCCTACGCGGTCAGGACCTGGAGTTTCAGTAGTAGGAAGCTTTGGTTGAAAAATGAAACCAGGAAACTCTTGGATCCCAGAATGTCTCAAGCAGGTTTGCAAAGTGATTAGAACAGTGATTACCAAACTTGGATAAGCATCAAACTCACCTGGATAATTAAAATCATTGAGAATGCCAATTCCTGGGTCCCACTCCAGACCCACTGAACCTGACCCCCTTCAGGTGATACACAGGAAGGTTTGACAGGCTCTGGGATAGAACAAAGCAGAGGAGGCCAGAGCCTGTTGTATGTCAGGGTGATTTCTCCCTGAGAAACCTTGATGCTGTGGCCACAGGAGGCCTTGGCAATGTGAACCTCCGTTCCCATGGGAACCGGACCAGAAGGGTCCCTCTGAACTGACAGAAGAAGCCCTGAGAGCACTGGGAGGAGGGTGTGCCCAGCCTTTGTTCAACCAGGAGGCCACGGAAAACAGTGGGGTGGCAGTTTGAACTTCCAAAGGACAGGTGGGGAGAATGGGCTAGAAGAAAATGCCAGCTCTCCTGAGGGAGGATGACCCCAAATTTTGGAGAAAACACTGAAATGAATGAACTTCAGAAGAGTGACTTAGGCCAACACATGCAGAAATAAGCTTGCCCAGCCACGGAGCAAATTTAAGTCAAATGACCTTTTTGTGTGACTCACACTTTCGGACAAATACTATGAAGAAAAGAAGTGTTAAGTCAAGTGAAATAAAAGGCATAGAAAAGGAGCAGTTGGAATTGTCCTAGTGATTTGCTCTATGTGTTACGGCCGTCAGAGGGCTGAGTCTATGGATTCAAGGGGATAAGGATGTGCTATTCTCTTCCTTCAGGAAGAAGGTAGGGGGCTGATTCCATCTCTGCAGAAATATGTAGATGCCCCAGTGTCGGTTTTGGAGCCCGAAAGAATATTTTGTACTTTTAGGCACATTTCTTAACCTTTCTGCGTCTAAGTTTACTCTTTGGTAGATGCCAGAAGCACCCCCGTCAAACGTCCCAGATTTGGCCTGAGATTTGTCTGGTGCATACAGCTATGGAGGATTATGGGACAGACACCCCCAAATGCAGTTTTCACAAGTCCACTTGCTTAAGGGTTTTGGTAAAAAGAGAACCATCAATGCCAGAGCACAGGGGAGGGGAATTGCAAGAAGCAGACGGTGTTTATCTGGCAAATTGTGCTTCTTAAAAAAAAAAAAGTGTGTTTTATTTTTTATTTATTTAAAGGTTTTTTTTAATGTTTATTTATTCTTGAGAGAAAGAGAAAGAGATAGAGCCTGAGCAGGGGAGGGGCAGAGAGAGAGGGAGACACAGAATCTGAAGCAGGCTCCAGGCTCTGAGCTGTCAGCACAGAGCCCAATGCAGAGCTTGAACTCAAAAACCTCGAGATCATGACCTGAGCTGAAGTCGACGCTCAATTGACTGAGCCACCCAGGTGCCCCTTGCAAATTGTCCTTCTCACCCAGACTATGACTAACTGTGCACCCAGATCCTAGAAAATGAAACCAGGTAGACAGAAGCAGAAGCAATGATTTCTGCTGTTGTTTTTTAAAAAGCTCTTTGTGGGGTGGCTGGGTGGCTCAGTCGGTTGGGCGTCTGACTTCCGCTCAGGTGCTTATCTCAGGGTTCATGAGTTCGAGCCCCACGTTGGGCTCTGTGCTGACAGCTCAGAGTCTACAGCCCTCTTCAGATTCTGTGTCTCCCTCTCTCTCTCTGCCCCTCCCCCACTGTGCTCTGTCTCTCTCTCTCTCTCTGCCCCTCCCCCACCATGCTCTGTCTCTCTCTCTCTCTCTCTCTCACACACACACACACACACACACACACAAAATAATAAATAAACATTAAAAAAAATCTCCTTGAGATCTCAGTGCCCATGCAATCCTGTCTGGATGCTGCAGCAACCCAGGGAGAACCCAGGCTGCAGAGAGGGAGCTTTTCTCTCTGGGCCACCTCATGGCTTTGGCCCTTTCTTTGTGAGCTCCCTGGGAAAAGAATGCCCATTTGGGAACTTCATCAGCCATCAGGAGAGGCTGTCACTGTGCTCAGCAAAGTGGCGTTTGGGGTAGACATCAGAGGCAGGTTGAGGTACCTTCAGGTACGTAGACATTCACTGTTCTGGCAAGGTGACATTTCTGGAAGGTCTGATATAGAAGAGCTTGGTGAGTGCCTTGAGATGCTGAGGCAGCTGTTTCTGAGCACACATGAGACAATGTTGAGGGAAATTCTGAGTCTTTATAGCTTGGAGAAGAAAGAGGGGTAACAGCCTGCATAACAAAGATGATCTATAGTTATATCCCAATCTACCTTTAAAAAGTCTGGGCAGGCTAAGAATCATGGGGATGCATAAAGCGTAGTAGCATTTAACTCAAAGCAGGCTTTCGCCACCTTGGCACTGTTGGTATTTTAGGCCGGATAATCCTTTGTCATGGGGGCTGTCACATGAACTGTAGTATACTTGAAGCATCCCTGGCCTCCACCCACTAGATGCCAGAAGCACCCCTGCCAAGTTGTGACAACCAAAAATCTCTCCAGATTGCAAATGTCCTGTGGGGGGTAAAACTGCCCCGCATTGAGAACCACTGACTAAGGGTGACCGTGAGAATTCAAGATGTGGTGTGTTAGTTGCCCAGTCCCAGGCCTGGCACATGGCATGGGCTCAGAAAACACCAAGTTCCTTGTGCCTTCCTGTCGCTGGCACCAGACCTCCGGCTCTGGTCTGTCTGGTGGGAAGACAGGTCTTCCCCACCGGGGTGCATGGATCACAAGTAGCTAGGGCGGCTGCAGTTCTAATGCCTCTTTGATGTGTGACCTTGGGCAGTCTCTCTGGTAACCTGAGCTTCCCTAACAGCAAAACGAGGGGCTGGGACTCAGTGACTTTTAAATACCATGTCCGGGATGACATTTCTCAGTTCTCAAGAGTATGTGGCCCAGGGCTGGGATAAGGAAGATTGTCAAGAGCACCTTATGAGGAAAAATGAAAGGTCCTTTCTTTGTGAGATGAAGCAAAATGATGACTGAGAGGGCTGTGCTACTCAGGCCAAATATCTGAAGGCTGGACACATAAAGGAGAGTGCACCCAGGCCTCAGCACAGTGATTAGTGAAGAATGGAATAAAGACAGGAGCTACCGTCAGAATGGACACAGAGATATCTGGCTAAATATGGGCCAAGGGAAACCCAGGAGAAGTGAGCTATTTGTACAGGCCAGACATTAGTGTGCTAAGCAGAGTTCTAGACTGGGCCCAAGTTTCCCAGCCCGTGATTACACACCCCTTCTCCCAAAGATTCAAACACTAGTCCAGGTACTGCTGGGAAGAGATTTTACAGATGGAATTAACGTCCCAAATTAGTTGACCCGAAGTTAGAGAGACTATCCTGGTGGCCTGGCCTAATTACCTGAGCCCTTTCGATCTGGATCTAGAGGTTAGAGACAGAGGTCAGAGATAGAAAGTGCGAGAGGGGCTTGATGGAGGCAGGTGGGGGACCCAGATGGCGGGGTATATGGGGCCTTCTAGGAGCTGACAACAACTTCTGTCTGATAGTCAACAAAGAAATGGGAGCCTCAGTCCTATAACTGTAAGGAACCAGCTTCCAAGCATGAGTGGGTCGGGAAGAAGTTCTGCAAAGCTTCTAGATGAGAACTCAGCTTGATGGAGGCATTGATTTCAGCCTTTGAGACCCTAACAGAGAGCCATGTTGGGGTCCCTGATCTGCAGACTGCGAGATGACAAGTGGGTGTTGTTTCCAGGCACTGAGCCATAGAAAATTGATATGGCATGAGGACCTCTGATGTGTCCCCTTGTGTAGAGGCATCACGGAGGATTCATTCACTGCACAGTCAACCACAACCCCACACCAGTGGCTCCCATAGAGCTCTGTTTGGAACAATCTTTGTTTCCAACAATGTCAGTGGCAGCTAACAAGCTGCAGAAGCAGAGGTCAGGGGGAAGGAAGAGGCAAACTCCCCATGGTTTTGACTTCAGGGGAAATGGTGAAAAAGTTCCTGACTCGGGTCTCAATCAAATAAAGTTGGAATTTTTTTTCTCCCATTACTGTTTACAGATATCACCTAGTCTGAGCTCAGAGTAAGCTCTGTTCTTTCTTAACAGAACTACAGACTGAATAATCCTTGGGGCTGGTGGGGAGAATAATAGGAGATGTGTTATGTCTTTTTTTTTAATGTTTATTTATTTTTGAGAGAGAAGGAGACAGAGTGTGAGTAGGGGAGGGGCAGAGAGAAAGGGAGACAGAATCTGAAGCAGGCTCCAGACTCTGAGCTGTTAGCACAAAGCCTGACGTGGGGCTCAAACTCACAAACCGTGGACCTGGGCCGAAGTCAGATGCTTAACTGACTGAGCCACCCAGGCGCCCTGGAGATGTGTTATTTCTTAAAGTAAGTTGGTGATAGACCAGATGCACTCCTTTGTGAAGCAAAATGAGGCTGAATGCAAGATGTACCGTGTATATCTGTGCATAAATGAAGTGTGTGTGTGAGTGTGGGTCTGTGCAGACACAACAGTCAATCCACGGAATGTTGTGATGTGATGTGTGGAACTCATGAGTCATGACGCATGCTGGTGACATGTGTAGGTACATCCATGTGTGAGAGTGTGTGGCAGGCAGTGGAGTGGGGTCATTGTGATGGGGAGTGCGTGTGTGTGGAACCGTGACCCTGGTATATTGGTATGTGAACAGACAAGGGTGTGATGGAGCGATAGAGCTGACAAGGGTGTGCTGTGCGATAGAGCACGGTAGGGAAGGAACTATATGTGTGGTTATTTGTCTGCAGGAGAGATGGGGTGGGGATGGTGAGAGGGTGATGACATGGGGTGGGTGAGGAAAATACACTTGTGCACCACTGTATGGAGGGCATATTTGTGGGACTGTTCACAGTAGAGGGTCTGAGGTGTGATGCGTGTGAGTGGTGGGTGTGGGCTCGTGGATCCTGCTCAATGATTCTTGTCTCCCTGACGTTACCTTGTTTAAATTGTTTTTTTTTTCACTTGTGATTATCTTATTTATCTATGTAATCTGTGTTATTTTTATAACTGGTCGTGTATCTGTCCACTGGAATGTATGCTCCAGGAGGGCAGAGCCATGCTATCTTATTTGCTGATGTAACGTCGATTCTTTAGAACGGTGCATGGCATGAGATAATAAATGGATGTGTGGGGAGGGGGTGACATGATAGTGGGGTGTCCGTGCCTCTGAGTGTATGTAAGATGGTCTCAGGGAATTTCCTAGGACAGTGGAAATGAGATCACATAGCTGATCATCTGTGAGTTAGTGTAGAGGTGAAGTGAGGTTTGCGGAGGTGATAGGCGTTGTGCGTGATTGTGCAGTGTGTGCACATGAGCATGTGCTGAAACCATGTATGTGTACTTGAAAGTGTGTATGTGTACTTGAGGATGGGTGCTTGAGGATGTGGTTGGGGGCGATGTGCAGGAAGAAGGTGTGGGATGTATTTATGTTACAGCAAATGTCATTTGCGATCTCCATTGACTCACTGGGGTGTATCTTGTCAGGCACTGACTCCCCTAGGTTCCAGGGACCTGACGCTGTATTGTGTCTTCTTAGTGAGGAATCTGTCTCCACAGCTGGATCTCAGAAACCATAACTGTCCGGTAGGCACAGGTGGCATAGGTGGGGTTAAGGGAAATAGAATTCTGTCTTCTTAAGTGATCCCTCAAATGAGAAGCAGGTATGCCTGGATGCCTGTAAGATGTGGCTATAAAACACAAGAGCCTAAAGTCCAGTTGGTTTTGCTTGTTTGTAGCAGTCATGTGCTGAGTCTATGGGTGTGGTGTGGTGTGTGTGTGTGTTCTCTCAAAGATCCAAGGCTTTACCTCCAAGGTCCTAAGACACTTTCTAAGATCTGAACAATTAAATTCTAAAGGTATAAGTGTCCTTGCAAGTTCAGTTCCTTGTTCTTGAACTAGAGAGGCTCATTTTCCTCTAGGATATTTCTGAAGAATTATCCTTTTCCTTGTCTTTTAGAGTTTTGCTGATAAGAGCTCTAAGTGCCTGCTAAGTCTTTTGCCCAGCTCTAGAATCACCTTCCTCCTTGTGTGAATGACCTCAAAACTCTCCAGCCCAATTTATTTTGTGTTCCATCTATTTTCACTTTTTGGAAAAAAATGTTCTTGGCATTTTGGAGCTTCTAGGTGTAGGATCCGTCTTTCTTTTTTCTTTTCCTGTGTCCTTGATGTAGCTGTAGGGCAGTTGATTAACTACAAAGAACTACACTAGAATTTCAATAATGCTCAAATTGGCTACCTGAGTAATTTGAAAAAAATTTTTTTTCCTGGAAATCCTTGATTAGATAGTTTGACCTGAAATTTACTAAATGCCAGGCACTGTAAAAGTTACCCTCCCTGTCCTCATTTTTAAACCTACTGTGTAAAAAGCATTGTCTTAGAACCTGAAAGTGAGATGGGAAGTGAGAGGGAGAAAATTCTAAAAAAAACAAAAATAAGTAAAAAATATGCCTGGTTTAAGAGAAAAGATTCTTGAAAGAACAAAGTTGGATCATCAACCACCATCAACATCACCATCACTGTCATTCTCCTCCTTACCAATAACCTTAACCATAACCCATAAAATTTACAGAATGTGAATCATTGGTTTCTCCTCTTCTGGTCTTAAATTCATATTAAAAAGATAAAAGATTATTGTCCTACCCCAAATCTTGTCCCCACCAATGTGGGTTTCATAGAACACAAATTTTATGGGGTCATTCCTCTGCCCAAGGTTATTCAACTCCCCAGTCTAAATTCAGATCAAATCCAAAGTCTTCTTTAAAAAAATTTTTAATGTTTATTTATTATTATTTTTTAAAATTTATTTTAATATTTATTTTTGAGAGAGAGACAGAGAGCAAGTGGGGAGGGGCAGAGAGAGAGGGAGACACAGAATCCGAAGCAGGCTCCATGCTCTGAGCTGTCAAAACAGAGCCCAATGCGGGGCTCGACCTCACAAACCATGAGATCATGACCTGAGCTGAAGTCGGACACTTAACAGACTGAGTCACCCAGGCACCCCAAATCCAAACTCTTCTGATTGCCAGTCGGACCATGCCCTGGCTTCATTTGGTATAAATCTTATCTCCACTATGAATTCCTCATCTAGTGCATACCAGATGGTGACAGGCTCTGTGAGCTGGGGTGCAGAGGTGGGAACCAAATACAGATTCCTATATCTGGCCTCAAGAATCTCATGGTCCATCAGGAAAGGCAAGGTGTAGCACAGATGGTGATAGCCAAGTCTGTGTTGGGTGGAAGGTGGTCATAAAAAGGGTTAAAAGAAGATGCTGCTGGGGTTGAACCTGGGAGGATGGGGCAGGAGTGTTCCAAGAGGCTAAGTGCTTACAGAAAAGGATAAGATCCTCAGACATGCTCTCTTAGACATCACACATGTTCTAACCTCCAGGGGTTCGCTGATGCATTTCTATTATTAGAAATGTTGGCCCCCCTCTTCTCTTATTTGTCCAAATCCGACTTCCTCTGCAAGGACCATGTCTGATGTCAACTTTTCCATGAAGCCTTCCCCGACTGCTGGGACCCATCCTCTCTGTCTCTTCTCTGAGTTCTCCAGTCCAGACCGTCATGCTCAATATTACTTTTTTTGGCACTGGTCTTGTTTCTCTACTAGGGAAGAAAACTCCAAGGGAAGGAGCCCCAGTTCTTGTCTTTGGAACCATGCACTGGCAAGGCTAGGCAGAGTCTAGAGAGCTGGACAGTGCAGTGTTTAAGAGTGCATTCTTGGAAGCCAGACCATGAGAATTGATATGGGGAGGACCCTGGTGCTTTGCCAAATGTGTCACTTTCAGAAAGTTATGAAATTTCCTGTGCCTTCATTTACTCATCTGTAAAATGGGAATGATAAAGTCGATTTGTTGCCAGAATTAAATAAGTTTTTAAGCGTAAGGTCTTTAGAACAGTGCCTGAGAAGTGATAAGCACGAAATAAATGTTGCTTATTATTATTATGGTCTGATTCAACCAGCCTCTCTGCTATTTTATAGATGATGAGGTACAAAGAGGGGAGGGACCTTTCTAAGGTCACTTAGATCGTCACAGCTGGCGAGTGGCAGAGCTGAGACAGAACTTATGCATACTAACTCCCAGGCAGGGCTCTTTGGGCAGCATGACATCACAGATCCTAACCCAACCCTGAACTCACAGCTCCAAACTTGTTTGTCGAGTAACCGATTGACCACTGAGCCCAGCCAGATGTTCCAGAAGAACTGGCTGGTGGTAAGAAGTGAACAAGGGATCTGATCAAAATCCTGGTGGTCTGAGCTCTCCCTCCATTGAAACGCTAGCCCAGCCTTCAGGGAAGACATTATCTGTGTGCTGGAAGAAAGGAAGAGTCAGGGTAGTTTGAAATGAATGCTCTCCGATTGGGTTTAAAAGCCCCTCCTTCTCTCTCTCCATCTTCTCTTACAACCTGGAGGCAACTTGACTTTTGCCAGCTTAAGAGGCAGCTCCATTTAAAAGCCATTAGTTTTTTAATTGCGCTCCCGCTGCCTGGCTGCAAGCTGTCCTCACTTTTCACCGGGTACCTGGGAACTCGTGCGCCAGGCAGCCAGCCGTGTCCTGATGCCTCACAGAGCAGAGCTGGCCCGAGCTCCTCCTAGCCCAGCCCAGACCCTTTTCTTACCTAAATATTCCCCCTCCTGTTTCAGTTACCCAGATGTGTAGCTGGGGAGGCAGAAAGGATCCTGCAGTCTGTTCCCTTCTGGACCACAAGCTTCCTGTGTGAGCTCTGGCACGTTCATGTGATTGTTGGGACCTCAATCTCTTTGTGACCATAAGCAACATTTACTGGATGTCTGCAATGCATTCAGTTAGACCCATCCTGATGCATCTAACAACCCAGCAGAGAAAGTTTTATTATCCATTTCCTATGTGAGGAAGCAGGCCCCGAGAGGTGAAGTGACTTGTCCAAGGCCACGTAGGTGATTCAGGGAAGCTTGGACTCAGAGCACTGTGGCAGGAAGGAAGAGCTAGAAATACCATGGCATTAATCCAGATTCTTCCGGTACTGATGCGGTATCCTGGAGCAAAACCCTTCTGCCAAATGGCAAACCCTTTCATATAAAAAAAAAACTTTATATTTAATATTCTGTGGTAGAGTCATTCCCAAATGTGCCTACACATCTGACTTGCTGCCAGAAGCTTCATAAAAACAGATTCTTAAACCTTAATCCAAGCCTGGAGACTCACAGATCTCTGTGGATAGGACCTGGGAGTCTGAGGTTGAGCAAGCTCATGTCTGACACATGGAAGAATGTGCAAACCACTGCCAGTTCTCTAGTCCTTGGATTTGATGAGACCGTGCCTGTGTTAGTCAGGTGCAGCAAGGCAGAGCAGTAACAAGCAAATCCCAGATTTTGTCGTATGACACTTAACACAAGTGTATTTTCTGCTCCTGCAACATCGGGTGTCAATGTGGGTGCCTCTCCAGAGCAGCGGTCCTCCACGTGGTGGCGCCCATCCCAGGCTGTCTTCACCCAGGGTACCATCATGACAAAGTATGCTTCTGGGATACTCCCCAGCAGGGAGGAGAGCCCTGGCCACGGGCTACTTCCACCCCAAAGTGATACACACCATGTTGGCTTATATTTCATTGTTCCAAGTAAGCCCTGCTTGCTAGAAATAATGTAAAGGGGGCAAATAAGAAGTCATCCCTGTGTGTCTCAGAGTGGTAACCACTGATAAACAGGAGAAATGTCTATTACTGTAAGCTGATGGAACTGCTCAGATAATGCTTTCATCTCCACCTGGTTGCACAGATAGGGGATAAGAAGGAAGGCCAAGGGTCCAGGACTGACTCATGGCAGTGGTAATAGCCACGCATTCATTTGTTTATTCATTCATTCCTTCCATAAACACTCTCTGAGATCCTGCTATGTGTTTGGCACTGGAGCAGGGAGTAAAGAAACAAAGATGAGTCACCTACAGGCTACGGAACTCACAACGTGCGGTCAAGTGCGGCAGGCAGACACATAAACGGATAATGAAAATAAACAGCCACAAATACCAATTGAAGATAAGAGCAGAAAGGATTTTCCAGATGGGGGAACAGTATGTGTGAAGTCATGGAAACAGGAAACGGTGTCTGTGACATTTTTGTGTGGCTAGGGCCTTGGGTAAGAGAAAGCAAAGGTCGAAATAGTGAAGTCTGGGTAGGTCTGTGAAGATAAAGGTCAAGGGGAATGGAAACGAAGGGTAACAGTGAGAGACCCTCTTAGACACCATACCTTTTCATTGCTTTCTTTGTGTCCTTTTGTTTTGATGGAAAACACTTTGGTTTGGGATGGACCAGGTTTAGAAAAACAGCTCCGCCAATTATTGAGGGACTTTGGGCCGGGCGCCCGATGTCCCTGCACCTCAGTTACACCCACTTATAAAGTAGGTGTCTGTACAGCCATGGGGTGGGGGTGGTGGGGGTCCCACTCAGATCTCCCTTCATGAGAACCTGCTGCGAGGGGAGGAGTTAGCAGACAGCTCCAGCTGTCACACCTTCATGACCTATGGCAGAAGTTATGTTGGGCCGTCCCAGCTGAGGACTGAGCTCGTGAGGGGACTATCGTCAAACATACCTGCCCTCTGTGGGACTCCTCTAACCGCCCATCTTTGCTCCAAAACTTCCACAGCCTTGCTGAGACTTGCTCAGATCTACACCTTAGCCCTAGAAGCTCTTCCTACCCAGACCTCTACCCTCCCTCCCTTCACAGGTGCCAGACCCGCATCTTGGTCTGAGACCCTCCTCATCTACTCCTGCCATTGCTCCCTTTTATCTTCCATGTGCATTTACCTCAATAAATTCCCTGTGCTTCTTTTTTTTTTAATTTAAAAATTTTTATTTTAGAGAGAGAGAGAGAGCACGTGTGCACAAGAGAAAGGGGTAGAGGAAGAGAGAGACAGAGAGACAGAGAGACAGAGAGAGAGAGAGACAGAGAACCTTAAGTAGGCTCCACCCTCAGTGCAGAACCTGATGCAAGGCTCAGTCCCGTGACTGTGAGATCATGACCTGAACTGAAATCAAGAGTCAGACACTCAACTGACTGAGTCACCCAAGCACCCTGAATGCCTTGGGCTTCTAATTCCATCTTGGCTACTGCTTCCCAGGGAAGTGTAGCTGACACGGTGTCATGCCAACATTGTGAGTTTGAAAGAGGATTGAATGATATACAGTAGGGGTGTACAACAGGTAGACAACATGTATTTTCTCGTGAAAACATCTCAACATCTCAACATCTATTTTCTCATGAGCTCATTTGCCTTGTACCTTAGAGGAATACATTGTAGTTAAAAAGGGCACTAGACTTGGAATCCTATGGTTTTGGTTTCAAGTTCTGGCCTTGTCAGTTTTTAGTTTTTAGCTATGTGATATTCTGCAAAAAGTTACCCTTTCTGAGCCTTAGTTTCCTTATGATTAAAAAATGGACAGCATCTACCTTCAATAGCACTTCTTAATGATGAAATAAGAAGGCCCGTATTGAAGTGGAAGGTCAAATATGATTGTTGACCATCCCTCTGAACTCTTTTTCTTTTGAAAATTTCCCTCCATCTCTCTTTCTCCACTTCCTCATTGTGCCTCTTTCCTTTCTACTTGAAGGTCACATGCTCATTCGCGGCCAGAAGAGCCTGGGCTTTAAGTAAGGGCTTACACTCATCTGTGCATCTTCTTACTGGTCAAACTTCATGTCTGACTGTGAAATTTGCTCCAAAGTTGGTTTGGACTTGGGGTCTGGGCAGTATCCCCAAACATAACAAGTGAGGTTCATTCAAGAATTGTGCACCTGACTTGGGCACCTTCACTATGCCCAGCTGGGGATCAGGAAACTGACATGAAGGGGACATGGTTCAGCTTTCATGTCAATTACAGTCAAGGAGAAGAACTTGATCATCGCCATTGATACTGGCATCCTTTCTGTCCTTCACACCTGCCTGGTGTCTTTACACTTGTTCCTCCCTCTCCCCTCCTCTTTTAATTCATTGAATGATTCCTTTTCCTATGACATCTCAGTTCATAGGTCATCTCCTAGGCAGACCTTTTTGATTACCAAGCCCTAGATAATCTTGGTCAGACCATGGTATTCATTTTGCTCATAACATTTGTTGGGCATCTTGGGAAGATCTTATAAGTTTATTTTCTTTTTCCTTCATAGTGGCCACCAGCCATCTACACCTTCCAAAAGAATGTAAGTTCCTTGAGGGCAAGGATCCTGTCTGTCTTTCTCACCTCAGTATGTAATCTTGGAACCAAAGAGTGCTAATACCTCAATAAGTATTTACTGGATGAATCAATTTATTAAAGAATTGCTCTTTACCAAGCGCATTAACTCATGAACATATCAAAGGTTATTTTTTTCCCAGTAGGAAAATGCATCATACATGTTCCCGTTATGTGGGAAGAACTGGACTTAATGAGGGCAACTTTATTACAGCTTAGCTCTTTCTCCCACTGGCCTCCAAGCCTGCTCTGTGTGGGTTAGTTCTTACCCTGAACCTGCAAGAAATCTTATGCACGTGCCATTGCTTTTTGGGTTCTTTTCATTCTCGAGAGTAATTTCATGTTGGCCATTAAACCATCAAATCCAATCTACTGTTTTAGGTTAAACCATGAGAAGATGCCAATATTTGATAATTTTTGATCTGTGTGAATGACAATGTCACATGCAGTGTGAAGCCAAACATGATTCAAGTTTGAACTCATCCCCTACTCGGCTTGCAAACTGGCCCCCAGTGAGGATAGTGGGTGTGCTTGGCTTCTTGTCTTTCTCTTGATATTCTTCTAGTCCCCTGGCCACCTGCTGCTTCCATCACCTTCAGGGTAAGCCCAGATGAAGAAAGTCAGCCTACATGTGGCTGACCACATAAAGCTGGTGCTGCAGGTCTAAGTTTGGTGAACAGTTAAAACTGACTTTTCTTTCTTAGACCACTTCTGTGTGTTTCCCTTGGGATCTTCCAGCAAGGCAATTCCTTTACTGAAATCAATGTGTCACTGGGGGACAACCTTGTGTTTCCGGTCAGCCCTGGGTCTTCTGAGAGTCCATCCTCTCATTGGGTGCCTTCAGGATGTGTCCTCTGGACAGAATCCTCCTGAGCTGTGCCAGGCAAGCTCTCTGAGTTGTGGCCAGTATCTGGTCCAAGAAAATCCACAACTGTGTCCCACCATAGCAAAAGGATGGCTTTCATGTGCTCAAATCCTACTCACAGTTGGCTCAACAGCAGATCACGCCACCCTAACATTCCCTCAATCCTCAGGGACACAGGCCATGTTCCCTGTGTGGTCCCATTAGCTAATTTAATTTAATGCCCAGAGGTGCAGCCCTTGACATTTCCACCTTGAAGGGAAAGAGGAAGAGAGAACCTATAGCACTCCAACAGCCCTCTTCAAAGGGCTCTGTTCTGCAAATACCTCCAATTTGACAATTTTACAGGCTGGAGGTAAGTGATCTCAGTGGCAGAACCAGTCTTATCACATCCTTTCCATGTCCCATGTAGGGAGTATGGCATCTTATTTTAGGATATGGGGGTGCACATCACCCATTATGCATTCTAGGCCTCTGGGGCCTCTGTTGAAACTCTAAGACAACAGGAAGGGCTACCTTTGACATTGGGCTTTATTTATACACAGCTGTTGATCAGATCCCTCCTTGCCAGTCATTATATTTCAGACATGACAGCAGAGCACAGGCAATTCTGCAAAGTACAGCTGCTTCTGAGCCCATTAGATGAAGATTCAGGAAACAACTTGGCTCCCGGTTAGAAGGTTTTGATCAGCTTGGCCTTTGAAAAAAATGGATTACAAGAGCACCGTGTGATCACTACTGCGAGGGGGACCTTCAAAGTCAGTTTTCTGCTAGGAAAGGTCACACAGAAGTATATTGACTAACTGACCAACCACTCACAGGGCTGAATCACTTAAATATGGCAGCCGCTGGCCGAGTCTGACAAAGATCAAACCTTATATCTACTTCTTCCTAAATGGTATCATACAAAGAATCCAGACCTCATGAGGAACAGTGAAAAGCACAGTAAAGTTCTAGAGTTACTGACTTTTCCACCAACACATAGATGATCTGGTGTAATTGCTTAGGGACCAGATTTAGGTGTCACACAGACCCAGCTATGAATTTGTGCTTTCCCGCTTACTGAGTGCCGTTGGTCAAATTTTACGTATCTGGAAACCCAAATTTATAGGGTTTGTGTGAACATTCAACTAAATAGATTTCTAGCTCTGTGCTTTGAACATATTAAATACTTAATACCGATGAACAACTATCACAATAACAATAATTATTATTGCCAACCTGGTAGCTGTGGGCCCAAGAGTCAAACTACTTGGCTTTGAATCTCAGTTCTGCTATTTAGCAACTATGTGGCCTTGTCCAAAAAATGTGGCATTATTAAAACCTATCCCATAGGGCTGTGAAAAATACTAGCCCGAATTAAGAAATATAAAACAGAATAACACCTAGAACACAGAAGACTCCCAGAAATTGTTAGCTGTTACTATTGTTAGTAAGGCCCTCTTTATTGTCCTTTTCCCCAGGAAATCCATAGATTGGAAATTTTGGTCTATTCAATCACGTAAGTAATGCTTAATTTCTTTCCTCCCCTACCATTTCATTAAAATGGATCAGAGACATTCATGACTGCAAATTAGGATTTCTGATTAGGAGTTGGGGTAGGGAGGAGACAGCAGTGTGATCAGACTAATTTCAATAAAAAGCAAAGACCTGGCATTTTTGTTGACAATGAAGGATTATCCCTCCAATTGCCTTTAAAAAATTTTTAAAACAACCCTAAACTTCGAAAACTTTTACAAACACATACAGATATTTTGTTTTCTAAACCATCTGAGAGTAAGTTTGCAAACAGATATCCGGTTTACCCCAATACTTTAGTATGTCTATCCTGCAAACAGAAACATTCTCTTACAGAAGCACAACACATCCCGGGGTGCCTGGGTGTCTCAGTCGGTTAAGCGTCTGACTTTGCTCAGGTCATGATCTCATGGTTCATGAGTTCGAACCCTGTGTCGGGCTGACAGCTTGGAACCTGGACCCTGCTTCCAATTCTGTGTCTCCTGCTCTCTGCCCCTCACGCTGTCTCTCTCTTTCTCTCTCTCTCAAAAAATAAATAGACATTTAAAAAGAAGAAGCAGCACAACACATCCCTTGAATCAGGAAATCAGCATTAGTACATCACCACCATCCACTCAAGTTTCTCCAGTTGTCCCAGTAATTTCCCTGATAGCGAGAGGACTCCGTTATTAATCATGTATTGAACCTACTTGGGTGTCCTTCAGTTGTTTCTCAGTCTTTCTTTGACTTCCCATGGCCTTAGCACTTTTGAACAGTGCAGTCTTTTATTTTGTAGAATACCTCTCTATTTGGTTTTATATTATATTTCCTTACGATTAGATTTGGGTTGTGCTTCTTTGGCAGAAATACCGTAGAAGTGATGCTGTGTTTTTCCCATCCCATCCCCCCAGGTGGTGGATGAGTCCATTTGCTTACTTTGATTCTTTGATTAAAAGCCGGTGTCTGCCCCCCTGTAAACTCACTCCTCTTCTTTTTGTCACTAGCAAGTATTTTATGGGAAAGTACTCTATGACTATTTAAATATGCCACTGTCATCAAACTCTTAAGTTGTTTTTATCAGTGTGGATTCACGGTTTCCTATTTTGTTCAGTGTGCAATAATCTATTACTATGACTTATTTGATTACTTGGGTTATTCTCCAATTTGGCCAGCAGTGTTTCATTCAAGCTAGGTTTGTGCCCCTTTAATACGCTTCAGTTATTTCTCTCTGTCACACGGTGTTCCCTTTCCGTTTTGTAATCTCATCCCTTCCCCACTCCTGAAATTAGCTACTTCCCAGTGAATTTGAGTTTCTTTTAGTGGAGAATGATATTAAGAAACCAAGATATGAGCTGTAGGTGTGCTCACTGCTCTTGGGGTGATGCTGCTCCCAGATCTTCTCAGTGGACAGAGTCAGGGAACATATGTGCATATATTCACGCATTCATGTTTCTGACTATCAATATTAAAAACCTTGAATTTGCTCCAACTGTAATCCAACTCCGCAGTTTCCTTTCCAATTTTCTTTCCACGTTTGTATCTCGCTTCTCCAAATGGTTCCCACCACCCCTACTCTATTTACTTATATTTGGTCAGTTTCTCCTACACAGCTAATCTCCCATCCCCACTGCCTCTCCCAGAGCAGATGGCCCCCTCTTTCCATTTGAATTCCAACATCCCCTGTGGGGCCACCACACTGTGTGAACACCTGTCTCACCCTGCTGGGCCTTGGATACGCCTGCACTGAGCTGCCCCCACACAGGGACATACTCTTAAGGATCATGCTTGCAGTTTGCCCCCCCCCCACTGCCAGGCACCCCTCCTCACTGTGCTCATGCTCTGACTCTCCACTCTAAGCTAGTCCTGCCACCCTCCCCCACATGACACTCCCCATGGACTGTCCGTCCTGAGGATCACACTCTTCATCTTGCTAAGGTTCTGACTTCCCAGGCCAGGCAGCTGCCCCTCCTTGACTGAATAGATATACTTCTCACCCCACTTGGGCCCTGAAGGCTGCTCCACTTTGCGAATGCCCCCCCTTGGCACACTTGGGATGGCTCTCCCTGACATAGACATCATTTTCACATGTTCCAGGCCCTGACACTTCACATCAGGCTACTCCTTTGCGTGGCCAGGCTCAGGTTATTCTGCTTGGGCAGCCCTCACATGAAGCCTTCCTCCCCTCCCTGAGCTCTCCCCTCCCGCCCCACTCCAGAGCACTGCACTCTCTCCCCTGCAAATGCTGATGCCTACCCTCTTCTGTCCCACCTAATTGACTTAAGACTGAATTATTCTCTGACTCAATGACAGAGAAAGCAAAGGGAGGGGAGGGAAGAAGAATGGAGAAAGATTTGAGGAAAAAAATTGTTTTTTAACAATCAAACTCAGTGTTTCACAAATATGTACGTAAATTGATAACAATGCTAGATCCTCTAATACTTTCGAGAAGTATCATTTAAAAGAAATTTATAGAGTTTAAAAAAAGTTATTTCAAAATATTTTCATGCTGGTAATGTTTTCAAATATGTAAGATGACCTAAGTCTCATGATTCATCTTTCAAATAATATTAACATCCTACCCCAACCAATGTTGTAGAGGCGCTATAGGGATCAAATGAGATAATGAATGTGAAGTCCCTATTCAAAATTTAAAGTGCCATTTGATGGGAAAGAATAAAAGGCCCAAGATAGGCCTCCATTTTCCACACACACAGGAATGGCTCTAGTCCAGTAACTGTCATTACTGTTCTCTAAGTAGAAAAGTCCAGCACACAATTCATCCTTCTTCCTTTCCTATCTTCCCAAAGATGTAGCAGGATCAAGGTCACAGCATTCTCCCATTGAGGAGGAAGAGTTGGAAGGATGCTGGCCTGAGTGGCCCCATTCCATCTATTTAATGAGAACTATGATTCTGATGGGTGGCACTTTCAAGGAAATGGAAAGATAAGATAGTGCACATGTCCCCCTCTTTCTTCCTTCTGCAAGTTGGTGATGATATGGTCTCACCTCTCTTTTTCTCTTTTGGATGCTCTCGTTTCTTCCAAGAGACACGAGACACATGGTCCCTTTCCTATGGTCCCTCTAGGTTCATTGAAAAAGCAGGAGACATATTTGAACAATGGGAAGAAATAGACATCCTAGGCCTTCAGCTTGATCGGTTCAAGGTTATATTGAAAGCTAACAAGTAGAGGAGAAAAAGAAATCCTACCTGTGGCTGAGTGTCACTTATTAGAGTTTAACCCTAAGTTCCCTACTTTGTTCTTCTGCTTTTGTCTATGTTGGTCTTCTAAGACCTATGGGAAGGAGATGTGGCTTGTCCGAACTAGGGCTTAGATACTCTTGGGTTCTCTTCATTCACTCTAATAACTATATGCCAAGCTCCTATGTGCTAGGCTGGTATATAATGGTAAGCATGTGAGATATGGGTCTTCCTCTCAGAAACTTAGAGTCAAATAGGAAACCATATATATAATTACAAATCACATCACTTGAAGATATGGCATTTAAACTAGGTAGAAACTAGCCAGGTGGAGTTCTAAGAGCATGTATGAGGCAGAAACAATAGCATGTGTAAGTGTCCTGGGGCAAAAAGAAATTGGATAGGTTCAAGGGACAAACAGGAGGGTCCAGTGCTTAGAAAGCAGTGAGCAAGGGGGAAATAGAAGCATGAAATAAGATGAAGAAATAAGCAGCTGCCATATCATCATGCTGGTCTTGTAGGCTGCTAAGAATTTCAGGCTTTATCCTAAATAAATGAGAACCATTGAAAGATCTAAGCAGAGGAGTGGCATAATTTATTTTAAAGATATTCTTGCTACTTTGTAGAAAATGAGTTGAAAAGGAGCAAGATTAAAAGGCAATAGGCCATTAAGGAACTCTTGCAGTCATCCAGGTGTGAAATGATGCCAGCCTATGTGAGGGTAAGAGCAGAAACGCTCCTATCCTTCACCCTCAGCAGCCTCAGGCCAGGATGAAGGTAGTGGGCCTGGGCCTGTAAGAGATTTAAAGGCACGACTTCAGGCTCATTAGATCAGTCTCCTAACTTTTGGTCAAACCAGCCACAGTAAGATATGATTCTTTCACTCATCCAAGAATGAAACTCATCATTCCCTGTAATAGTTGGCGATATTCACCGATTCATCATCCTACATATTATAGAGGGCATCTGAACCAGGTGGCCTCCGAGATGGCCTGCCACAAGCCAGGCTTCTTGATATTCACACGCTTGTGTCATCTGCAGCCCCCAACAGCTGAGTGTGAGCTGAACTCACTAATTCTTTTCTAGTGAGCAGAAGGGTCATGTGCTACACCGGATGTTGTTCACTCTGAGGGAGGCCAGCTGCCCTGTTGTGAGCTGCTCTATGAAAAGGCCATATGGCATGGAGTTAACGTCTCCAGCCAGTAGCCAGTGAGGACCTGAAGTCCGCCAGCAGCCACATGAACACACGAGGGAGCTTGGAAACAGATCCTCCTCCTGTCAAGCCTTGACTGTGGCTCCAGCTGACACCTCGACTGCAGCCTTGTGAGGGACGTGAAGCCAGAGGCACCCAGTTAAGGTGCACCCAGAGACCTTAGCCACAGGAACTGGGACACGTGTGTTTGTTGTCCTGAACTGAAAGTTCTGGGGCAAAATTTTTGTGCAACAGTGAGTACCTGATTCAGCAGCGTTATGAAATGCTTCATGTATTAGTGAATTGTCTGTAAAAGCAATCTTGGTGTTGAGGCACCTGGGTAGCTCAGTTGGTTAAGCATCTGACTCTTAATTTCAGCTCTGGTCATGATCTCACTGTTCTTAGGATCCAGCCGCACATCGGCCTCTGTGCTTGAGAGCATGGAGCCTGCTTAGGATTCTCTCTCTCTCCTTTCTCTGTCCCTCCTCCATTCTTTCTCTGTATCCTTCTCTCTCTCTCTCTCTCTCTCAAAATAAATAAATAAACATTAAAAAAAACAATCTTGGTGTTTGTATGTCAGTCTTCTATAGCCACATGAATGAGTCCATTCCTATCAGGACAGTAGTTGCAAGCCACAGAGGCAAAACGTTCCTGCAGACTTGGGTTTTGGATCTAGAAGAACCCTGGAGATCAATGTTGAACCCTCTCAGATGTGAGTAAGTGGAGATTCAGAGAGGAGGTATATCTGTCAGCTCACTGATTTTAGTGTACGGGTAATGTGTCTGGTCTTGTAACTTCCAGATTGATATAGCAGAGGAATATTCTAGCTTTCAGGGCAATGAGCCACAATTCTGATCAGAAACTTCCAGGTGATATTTAGAGTATTGGCACTGTAATATTTTCCTATTACTTTTATAAGCAATAACCACAAGCTCAGGGGTTTAAAAGAGCACAGATTTATTGCATTACAGTCCTAGAGGTCAGAAATCTGAAAGGAGCCTCACTGGGCTGAAATCAAGGTTTTGGCAGAGCTAGACTTGTTTCTGGAGGCTCTAGGGGAAAATGTATTTACTTGCTTTTTCCAGCTTTTAAAGGTTGCCCACTCTCCTTGGCTCCTGGCCCCCTTCCATCTTCAGGGCCAACAATGGCAAGTTGGGTCTCACACTGTATCACTGTGACATGCTCTCTCTTCTGTCTCTCTTATCCATTTAAGAATTCTTGTGATTACATTAGGCTCACCTGGAGAATCCAGGTCTCAAAGTCATCTAATCAGCAGCCTTAATTCTAATTGCAACCTTAATACTTCCCCATGTGTGGTAACATAGTCACTCATTCTGGGTATTAGGAGATTTTTGGGGTGGGGGCAATGTTCTGCCTACCACAGGCATCTTCCCTCCACTTCCCTTGATACCTTGTAGATTGTTGTGGAAATGTTGAGATCATATCATAAGTTACCAAATATATATGCTCTTCCCTCTCTTCCTTGAGAGTTGTATCTTCAACGTACCTCCTTAGTGTCCATTACTGGACAAGCCATTGACTGAGTATGTGGCTGGACTTCTGCCAGAAGTGTTTCCAACCACAGGTCAGTAGGTGGCCCAATAGGACTTTTGTGAACACTGAGATCAACACCTGGAAACTCAAATGTGTGCTGGCATATGCGGAAATTTAGACTTTGTGCTGGCAGTGGACGGTGCCTGGTGTGGGGATGGCCGCATGTTCTGTCATTCCAAGGACAGGTCTTGTCTTCATTTTCTATGGGGTCTTTGTCAGTGGCAGAAGTTCATTGGGCCAGTGAAACAAAGTAGAAGATGGGAAAGGTAGAAGAAAATTTTCTTGGTTCGGGTGCATAATTCATGAAGCCTGAACATTAATATTAATGATCCTGTCTACCAAAGTCAGGCAAATGAAATATGCAAAGGAAGATAAACTTGGAAGCTCAGAAACTTCAGGTCTTTCAGACTAGTTCCCCTGAGGGTATAGCTGTAAGAATATAGCCAGATTTGTATAGCAAATTATTGCTTGCTGAGAACCTTCCCATTTATTAATTTGCCTTTTGCTCACAATAACTCTGTAAAGCAGGACAGACAGGAAGGAGCTTCCATTTTATGGATGAAGAAAGTGAGGCTCCCACCAAAGTTGTAGCCTGACAGAGCAGAGCTGGAGCCAGAATTCAGGTCACCTGATTTCAAATCCTACATTCTCTCCGCAACCTCCCTCTGCTATGTTAGCTGTTAGGTGATATGATTAAGAGGACACACGAAGCCCCCTCAATGTTAAATAAACCAAAAACAACAACAAGCAGAACAACAGCAAGATCAAGCCACTGTGCCACGAACATTTTATAACGTCTCTGGCTTATATAATCGCTCTGTCTATAAAATGAGATAGAAGTAGGGCTCACTGCATAAGTTTCTTGGGTGATTAAATGAAATAATGTACAAAGAAAAGCCAAATGGTGCCTGAAAATAGTAAGCACTTAGGAAATGGCAGTTATTACAAGAAACTAAGTAGCTAAATAAGGTGGTTTTCCAGGCAAAATAGCCTTTATTTACTTAGTCATTCATCTATCCATTCAACAAATATTCATCGGGTATCTTTTTTGTTTGTTTGTTTTACAAGTTTTATTAACTGCTCATATTTAATGTAAACAACTTGATGAGTTTGAACATATGCATACACTTATGAAGCCATCACCACAATCCAGGTAATGTGTAGACATATTCATTACCTCCAAAAATTCCTTGAGTCCCCTTTGTGTATATAAGAACATCTAACATCTGAGCGTGAGTATTGTTAAGCACAGACACTACCCAGAGCTTCTGCTGCATATTACGTGGCTGTTCTGAACACTGTGGTTGCAAGAATGAACGAAAGAGACAAAGACCCTTTTTCTTTTTGTTGGGGAGGGGGGATCAACATTTAACTAATAAGAATAGTAGTCATCTGGTAATAAAATGGAGATAATTAAGGCAGGAATGCGGGGTGGGGGGGGGTAAGATCTGAATACCAAGAGGGCCAGGAAAATCCTCTCTGAGGAGGTGATGTTTGATCCACGTGGAGTGTGGGGCTGAGCTGTAGGCTATGGCTCTTGGAGAAGAGTGGTCCAGCCATGAAAGCAGCAAATTCCAAGTTCCTAGACAAGAGGTGTTTAGCGCTCAGCACACAGGCTTGCATCTTGGAGGTTTTCCCGAAAGCTCAAACTCAAGGTGCCCTGTGCTTCCACTTTCCACCACCTCCCATGCCTGCTAGGATTTGCTTCCCACATCTGTGAAAGGGGAACCCCCAGGAGAAGGTGGAGTTTCACCTTTCACATCTTGTTTCAGGGCACTGGCTTTTTGCCTGGAAGCTGGGTGCTGAGTTCTCTGTCAACCCCACATCTTGTCGCTGCTTAGGTTCAACTGAAAAATCCCTCCTACATCCTTACCATGGCACTAGTACATGCTAACTACTTATTCATTGAACTTAACAAATATTTGCTAAGCAGCTACTAGGTGCTGGCACAGTGCCAAGAATGGATATACAATTAATTACCCATCCCGTCTTATTTATGGTTAGTTTCTGGAGGGCAAGGATTGTGACTTTTTATGTTTGTATCCCTAGCATCTAGGATTCCCTTGATAAAAAGCATGAGCTTAAGAGATATTTGGTGAATTAATCAAAATGAAATGCAATGCATTTATTACTCTTCATTTATCCCTACCTTTAATAAAAATAACATAAAATTCCTTCTATTTTACCTGACTGAGGTTTCATAAGGCTCTTTGTATACATGATCCCATTGGGAATTGGGAGACCACAAAATGGCCATTCATTTCATTTCTGTAATAGTACTTTTAGGAAATTTATTCCAGGTAAATAAAAAGAATCTGGTCAAATATTTCAACATAAAAGTACTCTTTTCAGCATTATTTATATTAATTGAAATTGGTCACAGCCTGTGTATCCAGCAATACAGTAACAGTCATGTAAATTATGTTTCCTTCTGTACATTTGCATCTTTTCTCCGTTTTCATTGTTACTCTCATTATTATTCTTATCATCCATTCTATTTTCTTCTTTCAAAGAAAGCTATATTACCCAGGACTCAAATGAGAGCTTGCCGTTTTGAAAAGTGACAACTATAGGGTTGAGGGAGAAAGCTATGTCTAGCCCATAAAAAAATATAAAAAGTTAGTGGTTTACTTTACTGAGATATGCACATTTTCCCTGATACTTTACCTCTGGAAATAACTTGGGGTGGGTTATTCCAGTCAAGATTTACCTAGGTTTCTTTCTACTGCCCAAGGCAGGGGGGTCTACAAGACTAAGACCATTTTAAACTAAACTCTTAGCCATACGTTCAATAGATAGAGTGAATTCTGACTGCAGCAGCCTGGATGATGGCTCTTGTGTTTGTAACTTCTCATGGGAAAATTTTCTTCTTTATTTATTGCTATGGTTTCTAAGGCAAACTTCTTTTTATTACAAACTTCTTTGCAATTCTCCAGGATGTATTATTTCTAATTCTCCTGTGCATTAAAGTGTACTAACTTCTACAGAGCCCAGTTTTATTGGGGAGATCCTACAGCAGCCATCACCTTGTCTTGGGTGGGTTCTGGGTTTGTCTTCTGTCTCCAGCCTGTAGAGCTGCAAGAACTTAAAATTAAGTTTCACAAAGATCAGAAAATGTCATTCAGGCACAAGGTACTTTTGGTGCTATCCTTACATTTCTAGGTCTTTATCATGAGTGTCACTTAACTTCTGGCCAGCTCAAAGAAGCATTCAAAAAGGTATGAAAATATTTTATCCAACATTGACAGGAGGGTTGGGGGCTGGTGCTGGTAGGAGGCACCTGGTTTACCATGTCGCTAGAAACAGAAGTCCCTCACTTGACAGGAGAAAGAATTTTGACACAAACTCAAATTTGCCTGCCTCCAAGGACCTTTAAACACCATCCTCTTGCATCACTTTGGAACCATATTACATCTAACATGAGTGTAGTGACTGTTCCAATTTAATCAGACTAGAACCTGGGGCTATATTGAATTCTAAGAACTCATTGACTTTTCTTCATGACTCTGCTCCACAATACAACTTTGTTCCTGCTCATTCCAGGTCATTCCAAAGCAGAGGAAGCCCCTCTGGGCCAGAGTCAGGAGTGCAGCAGAGAGCAGGTTAAAGGGAGCAAGCAGAGGGCACATGTGTGGCTCAGTCAGTTAAGCATCCAACTTCACTCAGGTCTCACGGTTCATGAGTTCAGGCCCAGTGCCAGGCTCTGTGCTGACAGCTCAGAGCCTGGAGCCTGCTTCAGATTCTGTGTCTCCCTCTGTCTATCACCCTCCCCTGTTTGTGGTCTGTCTGTCTCTTTCTCAAAAATAAATTAAAACATTAAAAAACTTTTTTTAATAAAATAAAATAGAGGGGGCCAGCAGGATATGTTTCTTGGGGGTTGTTTGCCCCATGAATGATAATAAGCGATGAACTTGTCCATCTTGCTGCTCTGTTTACCTCCCAGATCTTTCTTCCCTCCCTAGTCAGCTTGGGGGGGGCATTACTCTCAGAATCCAAGAGGGAGGCAAGTCAGGATTAATGGACTGTCACGTATTATATAAAATCTGTTTTTCCTTTTCCTCTTCAGTGAGATACTCAAACACATTATGACGAGTAATATAAAAACGACAGCAGGTAGACATTATGCTTGCATTTTCCCAGACTCCATCTAAAGAAGGCATCAACTTTGTCCTGATGTCTTCTAAGAGAATTATCATGGCAAAAAAATAAAACTAAAGAAAATTGTTCCAGCTGCCCATTTTATTTATACAAGAGGGGACTAAAATTCTATACATACCTGAAAGGGAGAGGAGCCTTTGACATCTATCTGCCCACCTCATTATCCATCTACCCTTTCACCTATACATCTACCCATTCAGTAAGCCATCTACCCGTCGATCTATCAGTCATGAAGTTATCCCCCTGCATCCATTTATTTGTGTCCATCTGCTCTTCAATCCATTCACCCAATGACAATTCTTCCCATCAATACATTTCCCATCTACTCATTTATTCACTCGTCTATCCATTAATTTCTACTTTTACCTTACCTCTACCCATTTATCGATGGACCTATCAATCCATCCCTTGGTCCATTCATCAATCTATTCAGAAACTTTTTGAGCACCAACTGCCGAATTGGTCTGTGTATGAATACAAAGGTAAGTACCACTTCCACGTAAGAATGCTATGCATTTTACATATGATCTCTTTTTTTTTTTAATTTTTTTTAACGTTTATTTTTGAGACAGAGAGAGACAGAGCATGAACGGGGGAGGGTCAGAGAGAGGGAGACACAGAATCTGAAACAGGCTCCAGGCTCTGAGCTGTGAGCACAGAGCCCGACGTGGGGCTCGAACTCACGGACCGCGAGATCATGACCTGAGCCAAAGTCTGCAGCTTAACCGACTGAGCCACCCAGGCGCCCCACATATGATCTCTTGTAATCTCAGATGCTGTCAGAGAAGTATTATTATCCCTGTTCTAAGCATAAAGAAACTGCAGTTTTAGGAGATATCTAAAGTCAAAGTAAGAGCTGAAGTTGGGATTCAAATCCTTGTTTATTGAATAACAAAGGTTATTTGTGCTATTTACCACTACCAGGCAAGATATGGCAAGTACTTTACTATGAACAAAGTATTTGGGGGAATCTGAAAATGGAGCAGTTCGTGTTTGGTGGGGAAGAGGAAGAGAAATAATGAATAATGAAGCTTTGATTCTGCACTTAAATGATATGCAAATTTTTAACAGGTGGAAAGGTGGGGCTGCTGGTTTAAACATCAGGTTCCAGGACTTTTCTCAATTCTTAGAGAGATCCTATATTCTTCCCAGCTTTCTGACCATAAGTTCTTTTTGGCATGAGCTATTTTGACCTGCCTTTCTACCACTCAGACTAACAGTGTCTTGACTCTCAAAACACCTGGATTTTCCCATCTGATGAGTGGAAAACCAATGTAGTGGTTAGGAGTTTGAGTCCTAAATCAGCCAGATCTTTGTTGAGGGTAATAATTATTGTCTCTTGCAGTTATCAGATGCTATTTTAAAATATTTGCATAGAGGAGGTGCTCACTAAATGGTTACTATTATTCTTCTTTACTTTTTTGTAAGATCTTCAATAAATCGTCATATGGCCTTTAAATAAGCCAGAATGAACTCTGACTCTATCTGTTGTGTATCTGTGGCCCCTATCACCATTATGCCTGTTTATTAATTTATGAATCCATTCCATAAACATTTAACGAATACCTGCTTTATGTCTATTTCACTGTGCTATGCATTTTATGTATGATCTCTTTTAATTTCAAACCCTATCAGAGAAGTATTATTTCCCTTGTTCTAAGCATAAAGAAACTGAGGTTTTAGGAGAGATCTAAAGTCAAAGTAAGAGGTGGATCTGGGATTCAAATCCTTGTTTATTTAATAACAAAGGTAATAGTACCTGCTATTTGCTAGCCTCTTGGGTGTCAGATACTATGCTAAAGTGTTTCCTTCCTCTATCTTATTCTGGCACCCACAGCACCTGTGATGTGGATGTTAAAGTCTCCACGTTGGAGCCAGAGAAGCTGAGAGTTGGAGAGTCTACATCACTTGCCTGAGGTCCCAGAGCTCGTAAGTAGCAGAACCAGCAGTGGACTCAAGTCTCTCTGCCACCTAAATCCATGTAATTACCACAATGCCTGCTTCTCCTGCAAAATCTCACAGGGGAGATGGCATGCATGCATCCTGATTATAATACGAGGTTGAAAAGGGCCAACCGGACAACATATGTCAGGTACAGTGAGAGATCATGTTTGGTTAAGCAGGATCAGGGAAGACTTCCAAGAGGAGGATACGTTTAAGCTGGTCTTTAGAGATGAAGTAGACTAGGATAAACTAAAGGAGGTGGCATTGGGCATTCTAGGCTTTGGGACAAAAGATGAAGGTCACACCAACAAGAATGCAACCTACAAAGACAAAGGGTGAGCAAGCCAGTTAGGTCAGAGATGGGCATCCAGGATGCAGGACTCCCTTGGTTCTACGTATACATTTCACAGATTGTTCTGCTGCACAGGAGACAATATCCTGAATGTGGAGGCGGCAAATCAACCAATCAAAGGGGAAAAAAAGGCAAGATAATATATTTATCATAAAAGGTAACACAAAGCTGCCTCCCTCCTGTTCCTCTACTATTTCCCTCTGTGAAGCATGAAGCCCAGGGCTTCTTGTAATAAGTGAGGGTGAGGGTAGTGAAATTAACAGCCGGAGGTGGTTCGGCAAAATGGGAGATGGTGCGGTGGAGTTAAGTCAATGAATTAGCGGGGGCACTGAATTTGGACTCTGAGTCCCAGTTTTGCTGCCGCCTGGCTATATGACCTCAGACAAATGCCTCCAGCTCTCAGAGCCTGAGTTCCACCATCTTTCTGTTGAGACAATGGTAGCCACTCGGAGGAGTGCTGTGACGGTCATGGGCATGTACCTGGCGCATGTAGCCATCCAATGGATATTGCTTGGATCCTCCAGCATTAGGGGACATGAGGAAAAGCTAAGAAACAAGATGGAGGTCTGAAGAGAGGGAAAAACAAAGCCACTGGTGTGGACGGCAGAGGCAACGAGTGCCTTCCTGGGGACTGTGACCTCTGTGCCGTCTGTTTTTCACAGTTCTGCCCACACAATACCCTGCAGCTCTGACTGCATTTGGAGTTAGAATATCAAGCCTTTTTGAGCCTTTACTGCAGCAATTAAGGGCTCATAAAGCTGTTCTTATGAGCCTATAATAAACTGAGCTACATTTGGGGTTGCCAAAGTGAGATCGCCATGTAGGGAGCTCAGCGCTAACCACTGGAAAGGTGACATTGAAAGCAGTGGATGGGAAGAATGCTGTGGCCATCACTCTCTCCAGCTGGTGGGGAGGAGGCTCAGGAAGGGCACTGGCAGAGGGAGGCTGGTGAAGAGCCCCACAGTGGGCCAGGAGGCTGGTTCTGGCCTCACCAGCTCCATCAGTGACAGCTTTCTTCTTCTGATATGCAACATCTTCTCACAGAAAGTGTTTGTTTTTAACATTGTGTTACCTGACCTATCAACACAACTGAAACCTAGGGGTTCATCTACTGCACTGCATGTTGGCCATCTGTTGAGGGGGGATGGACACATCCTTGCTTCTCCCCATCTCCCACTCCTAATACCACCCCAAGAAGACCCTTGTGCTGGAAGAGCTCCTCAGTGAGGCTATTCTGCTTCCCTCTCATCATTCACTCACATTTCTTCCAGGATACTCAGTACATATTTGTTAGAAAGAGGGGATGCAGGGAGAATGGACAGAAATAGAAAAGAAAGGAAGGAGTGGGGGAGATGGGAGGGTAAAAGAAAAGGAAAGAAGAACAATAATGCATGGTCCTCTTCTCCAGATGTTATAAACATTCTCTCTCTCCCATGACCACATGGATGACAGTGAAGGATTCTGTGACAGGACAGCCACATGATGTAGGGGGGCTGGGCTCCAAGGGAATCCTTGGCAAAGAGCTGCCCACTTGATCCATTTGACATTTATGGAACTGCAAAGGAGTGAGAAGTAAACTTCTGTTGTGTTGTTGAACCACTGAGATTTATTTTGGGGTTTGTTGTTAAAGCAACTAGTGTTGAATATCCTGACTAATTAAAGCACCTACAATATGCCAGTTTCTGCCCAACATATTTTGGAGAGTTACGACATTTAAGAGGTTGTTTACACATTGCCAGTAATGAGCTGCAGTTGTTCTTTCTCTCTCTCTCTTTTCTCTCCTTCCTCCTCCTCGTTTCCTCATCTATGAGAATCTAGACCGTGTTCACCATGATCCTTCTAACTCAACAGCCATGAGCTGAGTTACAGGTACTGATTGTACCTACAGGTAAGTTGGTTATATGGATGGGCTGCCTTCCCATTAGTTTCCAGCCTCCTCAAGAGCAGGGGGGGTTACCTTGCAAATCAGTATCTCCTCACAGTTTCAAACACATTTTTGCATATATTCCGGGTACTCAAGAGCTCCTGTCAGAACTGAGAAATGCAACCCTTGCACTCCAGCCAATGCTCTGACCTTATGTTTGTAGGAGTTTTCCAACTCACATCTTCCTTACACACACGCCCCCCACTCCCACATGCTGAGGAGGCAGAGCTGGCAAAGATTATCGTCACCATATTACAGACAAGGAAACCGAGGCATCGTGAGTGGAGGGACTTCTCTCGTGTTACTCAGGGTGTAAGTACCAGAGCAGATTATCACCCTCCACACACTCTTGACAGTTGTATGCTTTCTGTGGTCACCTGTCCCTGGTGCAAGTACAAGCTGACCCCAGTCAACCATCCACTCTAGGTTGTTCACTGAGTGAGAGGTGGCATTGGAATCTCTAAGACAACAGTCTCAACTGCTGTCAGGGCACCTTTATGAAGTGAAGCAGATAATCCTGAGGGTGAAGAACATATAGAAGTCTTGAGAAGTCAGGCTTCTTTCTAAGCAATTCTTAAGATTTGTTGGTGTGTCCTTTTTTGAGCCAAAGGCTCCAAAGTTCCATTGGAGACATCTGCTCATGTCTCGGAATGACCACCTGAATCGGCCGTGGTCCAAAGGGTTGTGCTCTGGGAAGCCACCACAGACTGAATGGAGTGGAGACGATGGCAGAAACAGTTCTCACCAAACGGCTCATACTTCCCTGCCTCCCAGCCTCCACTGTGGTTGTACTGGAGCCACGTGACTAGTTCTGGCTAACGGACTGTGAGCAAAAGCAACTCTAGTCTGTTGCTATGTGACTTGCAGCACCTTCCTGTGGAGTTCTTCCTCCTCCCAGTGAGGTCACCTTTGGCCAGGGGAATGTGAGCAGAAGAAGTCAACATGCCACATTTAAACAGGAGGCTTTGTGTTGTCCAGCCTCCCAATTAGAAGCTGCTCCTTCAGCTTGGATCCTAGAATGAAAGACCCGTGGGAGCAGAGCCACCGTCTACTGGCCACCTGTCGCGAACCGTGCAGTGTTAGTGAGAAATAAGTCTTTGTCCTTATAGGATTCTGAGATCTTGGGTCATCACAGGATAGCCCAAGCAAATACTGACCAATAAACAGCCAAATGGTGTAGAAGGGCTCTGCACAGCCTGACGTGACTTTTCCCCCAGGAAGCTCCTCAGTCCCTATATTCACTGCAGCCTTCTAAAGTCATGAATGCTTGGTATGTGAGTTCTTTGTGGAGGAAACCCCAGGTGGGGATATTCCTTGTGCCGGTTGATGGTGGAGAAATGGGGAAGGGGGCCTGAAGAAAGAAGCTCTCTCCTGTACCACCTACACCAGTAGCAGGACTTGAGAAACTTCCATAGACCACGGATTAGAAGTCATCCAGACAAATTAATTTAAATCTCAACAGCTCGGGAGAGGTCTTACCTGATACCCATATGACATAAGGAATTTGCTCTTAATTAAACAACAAAAATACAACAGCGTTGAATGAGTCACTTTACTGAAACATCAGATTTGTTTTAGTGAATTCCTGTGACAATAGAACTCCCACTCTCTTGCATCTCAGTATGATTCCTCAAGACAGGAGGTTCTAGTCAGCGAAACTGTGCAGGATCCCTGCTAGTTTTGTCTGTGCTTCATCCTAAATGAGGATGCTGGCTTGGGGAAGTCCTTGGATCACACCATCCAATGGAAATACAACGTGAGCCATGCGTGTAATTTCACGTCTCCCACTAGCCACATTAACAAAACACAGATGGCAAAAATTCACTTTTAATAATATATTTTATTTAACCTAATATATCCCAAATATTACCATTTCAACATGGAATAAAATATTATTGAGCTCTTCTAGGTTTTTTGTCACATGAAGCTCTTGAAATCTAGTGTGTATTTTATATTTAATAGCACATCTCAATTCAGCTGCATTTCAAGTGTTCAGCAGCTACCTGTGGATAGTGTCTCCTGAACTGGACATCACAGCTCTGAGCTCTGCCTCTGTGAAAAAGAGCCAGGACAAAGCCATGTGACCTTCTCCAGTGGGTTCTATGGAGCTCTGGTTAGTACGCCTAACCTCTGACCTCTCCTACTTTTCCTTTCCGAGCTACCATTGTGCATGGAAATGGAGCAGATCTCATCACATGCCTGCCTAACCAGGCCTGACAGAACAGCTGCTGATTGGAGGAGAAGCGTAGAAGGTGCCAGATGCGTGTCCCACCTGTCATGTGCCGAGGCTGCAGGTTGCCTGACGGCAGTTCTGTAGCACTGCTTCCCCCA
The DNA here is from genome assembly GCF_023721935.1 of Panthera uncia. Classification (NCBI taxonomy): domain Eukaryota; kingdom Metazoa; phylum Chordata; class Mammalia; order Carnivora; family Felidae; genus Panthera; species Panthera uncia. Next base: position 125,636,080 of record NC_064809.1, read on the forward strand.
TCTGCCCGCTCACTTGTGCACATGATCACCAAGCAGTCTTCCCCGGCAAGTTCTCTTGGAGACTTACCCTCCCTTCTCCCCACCCCACTCATCCCCACTTTGAGCAGAAACAAGAGAAAGTAAGGGCCTAGTTATTTCAAATGGGGCTTGACGCAGCTTCACAAAGAACATAAAATCAAACCATTTTCACAGGCAATCACACCCGGGCAGTTAAAATAAACTGAGAACTCAAATTACAGTCCATTACTGTCAGATCCAGTGCTCCCTGTCTCTCCATATCCCTTGGCTTCTGGGAAAAAAAAAAGGGGGGGGGTGGGAAGGGGCAAAGGGCACCCACTCTGTAGCCTGTTAATAGGCTGGGCCCACTGCAAAGGCCTTGATTTCTCCCATCAATCAAGTGGAAAGACAAGTGATTCTGCTGCTATTTAAACAGCAGAAAAGTAGATGGTGTTGACAAGCTCTAAGCAAAGATCCTTTCAATGTATGATTCGCAGCAGAGTGCATCTCCATTGCACAATGTGTGTGTGTGTGTGCGCGCGCATGCGTGTGTTCTCTTCCTCACACCGATGCAGTATATACAGACATCACATTTAGTGATAGAGTCAGAGCGAAACCAGAATCCAGTTTCACAGGGGCATCCTGAACATACCAAACTGGTGCCTCTTCCATAACATGAGGATAATACCATCTATTACATAGGGTTGTATAACCAGCAAACATAGTAAGCCTTATGTCAGTTACTTTCTGCTTGTTATTTACTTATTTATAAATGGAAGGGGCATGGTATGAATCTTCTGGGCCCTGTTAATGGAAAGGTAGAAAGAGCAATGAACATTGCCCTCTAGGACAATCTGGAGATGTGAGTATTCTCTGACACTTCTCTCTCTGATCCAATTGCATAGAAATTATAGATCAAATATTTTATATACTAATAAGGAGAATGTGGCTGTGTTCAAAAGCATTAGGGGGGGAAAAAAAGAAGAAAATAGATAATGGAGAACCCAGAGTAGTAATCCTGAAGCTAAACCATCTTGAACTGTGGGGGGTTGGATCAGAGGCAGGTGGGAGACCCCTTTCCCACATGGGGATAGGGACTGAGTGCATCCCATAAATGGAAATGACTATACCTCTGTAGTCCATTTGGAACTAGGGCCTTAATGGCCCATAAACTGAGATCTTAATACCTCTGACTTTCCACTTCATATTGTGACCAAGATAAGCCAGAGAAATGGTGGAAAGTGGGCCCCCTTTTGAGCCTGGCACCTCATTTTGCAAGTGGACCCAAGATTGTACAATCCAGGTGAAGGAGGAGTCCCCTTCTGAGACCAGATGATGCACTCTCCAGTGTGTGCATCCTTTATTAAACTCTCTTTAAAGACAAACTAGAATATCTCCTCCAGCTCAATGTCATTCCCACAGTGAGATAATAATGATAATAGTCGTTCATTCATTTATTCATCCTAGATCCTCTATTGTTGGCCAGATCTTGTGCTAGGGAAACACAGTAAAATAAAGCCAGTCCTTCTAACCAATAATAACAATAGCATGAACAACTCACAGCCTGTTGGAGTCCCACACCAACCCTGTGGGGGATGGTTGGTAAAGTAGCTTCCTTCAAATCACCCAGGTAGTATGCAGTGGGCAGAGACTGGAACTCAGATCTTCTGATGCCTTGGAAGAACCCAGAAGGCATCCCTGCAGAATAAGTGGGCGTAGTCTGGAGTGTGTGAGATCATGTTGGCATAAAAGAGGCAAAAGTTCAGAAGAATAAGCCTTTTCCAACTAGAGGGAAAGTGGGAAGTGGGGTGGAGAGAAAATTATGGGTAAGGGATGAGCTACTACTTCATACCCTGTAGGGTCACCATAATTTCCTTAAAACAGACAATAACTAATGTTGGCAAGTATGTACAGAAATATACCCATTCATCCATATGTCCCAGTGGTGTGAACCCAGGTGGCACTGGTTCCTCAAAAGGTTAAACACAGAATTATCACATGACCCAGTAATATGCCCCCCCCAATCGATAACATAGTTACTCAAACAAATGCATGTACACACATGTTAATAGCAACATAATTCATAATAGCCAAAAGGTGGAAATAACCCAGACATCCATCAATGGAAAAATGGATAAATAAATTATGGCACACATATACAAATGAATATATTCAGCCATAAAAAGGAAAGAAATACTGACACATGCTACAAGGTGTAGGCATGAACCTCAAAAACATTATGCTAAGTGAGAAGAGCCAGACATAAAAAGTCACATGTTATATGAGTCCACTTAAATGAAATACCCAGAATAGAAAGGTCCTAAGAGAGGCACGGGTGGTTCAGTCAGTTAACTGTCCGACTCTTGATTTCTGTCCAGGTCATGATCTCTTGGTTTGTGAGTTCAAGTCCCACACCGTGCTCTGCACTGACAGTGCAAAGCCTGCTTGGGATTCTATCTCTCTCCCTCTCTCTCTGTCCCTGCCCTGGATGGACTTCTCTCTCTCTCTCTCTCTCAAAATAAATAAATAAACATTAAAGAAAGAAAGAAAGAAAAAGAAAGAAAGAAAGAAAGAAAGAAAGAAAGAAAGAAAAGAAAAAAGAAAAAAAGAAAGGTCCACAGAGACAGAGTAGATTGGTGTGTGCCAGGGGCTTTGGGGAAGGAAGTGGTGGGGAGGGGAGTAACTGTTTAAAAGATACAGGGCTTCCTTTTAGAGTGATGGAAATGTTTTGGAACTAGATAGAAGTGGTGGCTGCACAACATCACACATATCATTGAATTGTTCACTTTCAAATGGTTAATTTTATGTCAAGTGAATTTCATCTCCATTGGTGGCAGTGGGGGATGGGGGAAGGGAGAACAAAAACATTCCAGCCACTCTGGCCCCAAGCTTGTGGTCTTCTTGCTTTGCCATGGCCATGATGCTTTTCTCATTTGGTTCTGATCATGAGACCAGCACCAAAATAGATCTGTGCTACAAAGAATGTAAGGTAAAAGCAAATGACCTCAAGAGTGACAATCAAAATAACAAAATTCTTTAAAATTATTTTTTACTCTCTCTCTCTTTTTTTTTTTTTTTTTGGCCACCGAGGACATTTAACCAGCTTCCAAACTCTTCCTAATAGTTTCAAACTTTAACCTAGGATGGGAAATTTCTTTCTTTATGGAACTCCTGTCACAGGTCCGGGCTTTGGGAGTGATTTAGGGAGGAGAGGCAGAATGGAAGAAACAGAGGAGGAAGGGATGGGTCAGAAGACATGAGAGAGAAAAATGGAAACAAATGTGTATACAGCTACACTTCCTGATGGAAAGTAAACTTCCCTCAGCTCAAGGAGCATGTCTTATGCATCACCAGAAGAACTATTATAGAATCTAATTTGTAGTAGGCACTCAGTAAATATTTGTTTAATAAACAAACTATAAAGGAAAATACATTTGGGTTTCACCCTGCTGGCCTACCTCATGAATCATAACACTTAGGAAAAAGCAATGCTTCATAACTAGTTGAGTTCTTTTGTTCATTTAATTCATCCATCCATCCATCCAGCCACTTTACTCCCATTTAAAATTTGACAAGCTTGTATTGATTGTTTATTCTATGCAAGCCACTATTCTAGAAGCTGTGGCTACCGATCTGAATAAGACACTGTCTCTGCCCTCCAGGGAGGTTCTGGAAGGGGGTGGGGTGGGGAGTAGGGACAGTGGAAAACGGAGCTGGAGAGGTAGGCAGATGCTAGGTAGTGAAGGTCTTGGCCAATCAGATGGAGAGTTTTCCTGGGCTCATCAACCACAGAAGGAACCTTGTTAGGATAGTTGACATGGGTGAAAACCAGGGAAGCCCAATTTGCTTTTAAGCCCAAGGGACAAAGGCAGAGTTAGAAGGGGGAGATAAAAGCAAGGCCAAAATCCAGGCAAATTCAAGAATGAAGTGGGAAGCTCCTTAAGTGGGGGAGAGCCAAAATAACAGTGATAGTTGAATTATGGTGCCCCACCCTCATCGTTACTGGGTGCCAGCTGCACAGATAAGGGGAAGGTCTGCCTGAATAAAAGTAAAGGTGATAGAGAACAATCACTGTGATGATGTGCCTGTAGCCCTAAACTGCCTGTTGAAGGCAGACCATCCCCTGAAACATGTCCTAATCCTTGGATTCTGCGAATATGTTATGTTACATGACACAAGGGACTTTACTGTTGTCATTAACTTTATGGACCTTAAAATAGATTATTCCAGATTACTGGGTGGACCCTACCTAGTCACAGGAGCCCTTAAAAGCTAAGAAAGGTCTAGAGTACGAAAGAGGTGGCAGAAGGAGAAGTCAGGGAGATTTAAAGCAGGAGAGGGACTCAGCCTGCTGCTCCTGGAGGAAGGGACAGTTGGAAAGCTTAAGGAGGAATGGGGACAACTTCTGGGCTGGCAACCTTAAAAATAAAATAGCTATTTCACCAGCAAAATGACTTCATTCGGGAACAGCAGAGGAACGGCAATTCGGGACAAGCAAACTATGGCAAACTACAGGCAAGTCCGAAGAGACAAAGGAAAGGTCAGCTTTTATTAGGTTTTAGGAGGAAACCGGGAGGGTTGTTTTGAACAAAAGTTCACCGTAGAAGAGTTGGAGGTTGTGGCTGTTCCTCATTGGCCGCCAGCGGTGGGTAGTGCCTAGTTACTGGGCAGGGAAACATCTTCCTTCTTTTTCTTAAAAGCAAGCTATAAAATTCCTGTGTGAAGAGTATCCTTCCTTGTCAAGATAAGAATTATCTTCCTTCCAATGGACATGCAGGCTGCGAGGAGAAGGATCTGCAGAGAGCGCCCCCTGCAGGGTTCACACTCCACCTTCAGTGAGATTTCCTTCCCTCATCTTCACGGGTGGCGGGGGGGGGGGGGGGGGGCAAAGATTTGTCCCCCATGGCCGCCTGCTGGGAAACAGGACCTCAGTCTTAAAACCATAAGGGGCCACATTTGGCCAGCAGCTTGGAATGAGCTTGGAAGATCTGCTAAATCTGTGGTACTTTGTTAAGGGAGCAATAGAAAACTAATCATCGCTGCCTTTAACAAGAATGTGCCTTACATCCGATGAGGTGGTGGTTTCCTCCAGAGAGTGTCTGCTATTATCTTGGAAATTCAGAGCACAGACTCTGGAGCCAGATCTCCTGGGTTCAAATCCTGCCTCTGACATGTTCTCCTGGGTGACAGTGGGTCCATCTTTTAACTGTTCTGAGTGTCCTCCTCAATAACACTTCCTACAGGACTGTTTTGAGGAATAAATGAGTGACTGTCTATAACTGGGAACTGTGTCTGGAACAAAGTAAATACTGGAAGTATTTTATTTTATTATGATGCTGTGTCTGGAACATGGTGAAAGCATTCGATGAATGACACATTTTCTCCCTGTAGTAGATGCAATGGTTTGCCATCTAGACGCCAACCCCCCTCTTTGGGCCGACATGCGCATTCCCCCAAATGCAGGGAATGTCGGCAGAGGGGGCTGCCTTCCCCAAGGTCACATCTCCATGGGGCCACAGCCTGCATCTGAAAGTCATTCCTCAAGCAGGCCTGGCTCCTTTGCTGAGATTCAAAACAACTCTAAAAGGATCACCTCAGCTTCAGAGTCCCCTTGGGATTGGCCAAGGCCTCTGTTGCCACATCACCATCCCTCTGTCCCTGTCCTGCTCCCCTTACTCTCACAGAGGTGTGGGTCCTGAGATCCCTCCCCAAGAAACTTCCTGCACACACATCTCTGTTTCTGTTTCCCAGAGCATCGGACATAATACACTTCTCCCTTCTCTTTTTCTCTCTTCTTCTTGCTATTTGCAGACCATGCACTATGCCTTATGCATAGACCTTACAGCTCTAACTCAGGGCAGATATTACTTATTGTATTAAGAGGAGGAGACTGAGGCATTGAGTGGTTACATACCTGCCCAAGATCAAAGAGCTGGCAAAAGGCAAAGCCTGGCTGGGAATCCAGGTGCAAGGAGAATTTAAAGCCAGAGATACCCAGTTTATCATATTGAATTGACCAGATTGCCCTTGGATCTTCCCTTTGGACTTGGACTCCATTTTTGCTTGGGCTTGAGTTGGCACTCCCTTTGGATATGGAGTCTTGAGCTACTTTTGGCCACCTTGGAGGGCTTTCCCTGTCCCTCCTCCAACACAGTTCTGGTTCGCCCCCAGCACTCTCCTCCTGAGTGGGCTTGTACCTGAGACTCCATCTGTCCCCAAGGAGGTGGAAGCTCCTGTGTGACAATGTGGCATTTCCTCTTTAAGGGCACTACGTGATATTCTTCTAGGACCAGAGTCCCACTTTCAGAACCAAGGACTCTGCCACACAGACACACAAGCCCATCACCTCCAGAGTTTGTCAGATGGGTCAGGAAATGGTCAGTGATCAGGCTCATCCTTATTCCTAGGTCTAGGCTCCCCCAAACTGGTCTGGACAATAAATGTAGTCTGTAAATGTATACTTACCTTAAAACATTATCCTGCTACTTGATGCAAGCTAGTTAGTATTGGAGAAGGCTCTATGTTCCAGTGTGTGCACACAGCATTGCCTATAGAAGCAAAAGAACAAGGGAATGAGCCAAATGTACAACCAGAGTACAGCTAAATAAATGTGAACAGATAGTACTGTGCTATAAAATCATGCTTTCAAATAATATTTAATGGCATGGAAAATAGCTCAAAATATATTAAGTGAAAACAATAGAATAGTAAACACTTTCATTGAATTTTTCACTAATTTTTAATGTAGTAGGCTAGTAGGAGAACAGGCTAGAATAAAATACTTCATCATGATTATCTGGGGGGAATGTGGAACTGTATGTTTTGGGGTTTTTTTTCCTCCTTCATACATTGTTGTATTTTTAAGTTATGTGCAAGTAGTGGGAACTACTTATCAAGATAAACAACCATTTTATTTTATTTTATTTTTTAATTATTTATTTTTTGGTTTCAGGAGTACAATTTAGTGATTCATCACTTACATATAACACCCAAGTGCTCATCCCAACAATTGCCCTCCTTAATCTCCATCACCCATTTAGCCCCCCCCCCCCCACCCAACACCCCTCCAGCAACCCTCAGTTTGTTCTCTGTATTTAAGAGTCTACAGATAGGGAGGCAAATCATAACAACTATTTTAAAAGATACTATAAAAATCTGTTTTCTTAATTACTTAAGAAATTAAAAAATTTAATTAATTTTTTTTTAGGTTGGCAATAAAACACATTTTGGGTCTTATGATCTAACCCAGTAGAGCTTAGGAGTTATGAGCAATTCTTATCTAGAGTTTTTTAAATTCATAGCCTGTTCAGTATGTTGAGTCTGTTTTCTCCTTGGTTGTCAGTCAGTAGTTCATGGATGGTATTGGATGGCTACATATCCAAAGCATCCAGATGGTTCTGATTACTGAATATTAGGATTTTCTATGTGCCATTCTTTACCAGCTTGATTTTGTTTTTAAGGAAATGAGAGAGCAGTGCCTTTATTCAAAAAAGATTTCATGAATACATAGCTCATGCCATGAACTGCCTTAGTGCAGATGAATGTTTCTTTTAAAAAATCATGATATATTATGTTCTACGCTGCCATTACATACCAAGAATTGTGGGCATACGGAGTGGAATAACCAACTCTAGTTGTCCATAAATACTACATGGAGAAAGTCATTATTGAACTGGGTTTTGAAGGATAAATAGGAGTTGTCTAGGCTGAGAAAAATGGGAGACAACCATTCTAAGAAGAGGCAATAATATAAGCAAACTTAGAAAGTTGGAAAAATATATGATATGTTAGGAAAATATGTGAAACTGGCAAAATATATGGCTGGAGAAGTAAATGGGCCAGATTGGGAGAGTATTTGAATGTTGTGTTAAGGAGTTGATGGTTTGGTTTTGGAAGGAAATGGGAAATATTGGATACTTCCAGTGGCAGGACAGCGCATAAATGGAGTCAGATGATTCAGTGATTCAGCATAAGTACACTTAGATCCTAACAGCTTGATGCACTGAGTTGATAGAAATACCCTCATGAGTCACAGTGCAATTATTTATTACTTTATTTAGCATATGTCTGATGTGCTCTGACTTGTTTTGGGCACCATGAATAAAATGTAAAATTTTTGAAAATCATTTTTTTTCTAATAAGTGCATTTGCAGCTTGCCAAATATAGGCCATAGGGTAGGAATGCTGATACTTTAAAAAATAAACATCACTGAGAGAAAAGACCAAAATATGTGACTCTACTATAGGAATAAAGGAACTGGAGTCCTAAGATCCTTCCACAGCATCAGTACAATTTATTACAATTATGTGTGGACCACTATTTCTAATAGCAGTAGACTAGACAATACAGATGGCCCAGCAAACGTGGAGGGAGATGTGACCCAGTGACCTACTGAAAAATCACTCTGTGGGTTTTCAGGGCTATAGAAGTCCTTCTGCCAACCTTTTTGGAGTTGAGGTAACTCAGCATTAAAAAAGTATTTCTACAAAGCTACCTGGAAGTAGGAAAATTCCTTCAAGGGTGTGTGTATATGTGTACCTGTGTGTGTGTGTGTGTGTGTGTGTGTGTGTGAATAATGGAATGGTTAAAAGAACAGACGTTGCATCCAGACTGCTAAGCTTAATTCCAAGCTTTGCCCCACATACCAGTTTGGCAACCTTTGCAAGTATAATCATCAATCTGTGCCTCAGTTTCTTTGTAAAGACAATAATAGTATTGACCTCATAGGACTGTCATAAAGATTTACTGTAAAGCACTTAGAATGGTTCTAGGCACATGATAAGTATTAGTGTTTACTGTCACTACAGTCCACAATTATTTGCTAATGAGCCAGGGAGTAGGGAAGATAGAGAATTAATGGGGAAATTTGCCCCTGAGAAAATACTGGGAGGGAAAGGGTCAGGGAGAAGAGGCACTGGGTGTGAGGATTATCCTTCCCTCTCTCCCTCTTTTCCTTCCTTCCTTCCTTCCTTTCTTCCTTCCTTCCTTCCTTCCTTCCACAATTATATATTGAGTGCCTACGATGTGCCATTCTTCTAGATACCAGGGAAATTGCAGTAAACAAAAGAATTAAAAGTCTGCCTTTGGGGTCCTTATATTCTAGTGAAGAAGATAGAAAACACATCAATTTAATGTCAGGGAGCGTTTGTTTTTACAAAGAAACTGAAGAAATTAGATGAATTAGATGAGGGATTTGTTTCCTGGGAATGGCCCTAATATTGGTAGGGAAAGAGAAACTACTAGGCCAGTGGGCGGACACATCTACTGAGAAGGGCCATATGGGAGTGTCCAGGAACTGTCCTGGATAGAAAAACCAACCTTGCACCATAGCAGGGAAGTCTCCCTAAGTTAGTCCCATTGTCCGGAATGATAGTGTTCTTTGCTCTTGGATCTTGCATGTGGAACATCTGGGAGTCACAGGAGAGGGGACATCACCCTGGGTTTTGAGACCTTGTCTACAACCCTCTCATCAAGTAAATGTAATCAATGCTGTGCATGTGCTAAGAATCCTCACACACCAGATGACCAACTGCTGTTGAGAATGCCTCCCAGCACCATGGTCATTCATGAGTGACTCTAGAGGACCTCTAGATGCTAAGTGCAATGGCAGGATGTACCCTGGTTTTGTCTGAGAGTGAGGTCAAGTCACACTAGTATAGTCTGCATCCTTTAGTACACAGGGAATGGAGGATGTGATGGTTCATTATACTTGTCAACCTAGCTAGGCCAAGTGCCCAGATAGTTGTTCCAACACTCATCTAGATGTTGCTGTGAAAGTATTTCTTAAATGAGATCAATTTTTTTAAGTTTACTTATTTATTTTGAGAGAGACAGAGACAGCACAAGTCAGGGAGGAGCAGAGAGAGAGAGGGAGAGAGAGAATCCCAAGCAGGCTCCATGCTACCAGTGCAGAGCCCAATATGGGGCTTGAACTCACAAAACTATGAGATCATGACCTGAGCCAAAACCAAGAGTTGGACACTTAACCAACTGAGCCACCCAGGTGTTCCTCAACATTTGAATCAGTAGACTCTGAGTAAGGCAGATTACCCTTCATAATGTGGGTGGGCCTCATTTAATCAATTTAAGACAAAAAAGACAGATGTCCCCTGAGGAAGAAGAAATTCTGTCTACAGTCTGCATTTGGACTCAAGCTGCAGCATCAACTCTCCCTGGGTTTCCACCCTTCCAGCCTACTCTTCAGATTCTACAGTTGCCAGCCTCCACAGTCATGTGAGCCAATGAGCCAATTCCTTAACATACATCAATCTCATGATGAGAGATAGATAGATAGATAGATAGATTGATAGATCGATCGATAGATAGATAGATAGATAGATAGAAGGATGTATATATAGGTTGATGTAAGGTTGGGTGGGTGGGTCAGTGGGTGGGTGGAAGGAAGGAAAGAAGGATGGGTAGAAGAATGAATGGATGGATGGATGGATAGATAGATGGATAGATGATAGATAGACAGATAGACAGACAGATAGATATCTCTCTATCCACATACATACATGCACATCCTATTGGTTCTGTTCCTCTGGAGACCTCTGACTAGTACAGAGGGGAATGGACTTCTCACTCACATTTAGAAAATTCCCGTTCCTTCCTCATGATTTAGTTCATTTAAAAAAAATTTTTTTTAAATATGAGATTTATTGTCAACTTGGTTTCCATACAACACCCAGTGCACATCCCAAAAGGTGCCCTCCTCAATACCCATCACCCAACCCTCCCTCCCACCCCCCATCAACCCTCAGTTTGTTCTCAGTTTTTAAGAGTCTCTTATGCTTTGGTTCCCTCCCTCTCTAACCTCTTTTTTTTTTCCCCTCCCCCATGGACTTCTGTTAAGTTTCTCAGGATCCACATAAGAGTGAAAACATATGGTATCTGTCTTTCTCAGTATGACTTATTTCACTTAGCATAACACTCTCCAGTTCCATCCACATTGCTACAAAAGGCCATATTTCATTCTTTCTCATTGCCACGTAGTATTCCATTGTGTATATAAGCCACAATTTCTTTATCCATTCATCAGTTGATGGACATTTAGGCTCTTTCCATAATTTGGCTATTGCTGAAAGTGCTGCTATAAACATTGGGGTACAGTGCCCCTATGCATCAGCACTCCTCATGATTTAGTTCAAATGGCACCTTCAAAGTGAGGTTTTCCCTAGTATCTCACATTGGGCTAGTTGAATTTTCTCATTATTCAATAATTGTTTCTTGTAGAATTAGGGTCACTTCTTATTCATATTTAGATGCCTATGTCCTGGCTTCAAGCCCACTAAACAAGATTGTGACATGAATACAATTACTGCTCAGGGCAGGACCATGTCCTAGTCATCTCTGAATATACTCTGTGTGTGATGGATTGCTAGGTTTTCACTAAATTTCAGTAGAACAAAACTACATTGTCCACTCTCTTTCCGTGGCTGGTTTTGCCTGCAAAGGGGTATGTTATGGGTTGGGTTATGTCTTCCCCCAAATTCATATGTTGACGACTTAACCCCCAGTGCCTCAGATGTGACTTTATTTGGCAATAGAGTCTTTACAGAAATGGTAAAGTTAACATGAGGTGATGCGGTGGTAGGGGTGGGGCACGAATCTGGTATGATTGATGTCCTTATAAAAAGGGAAAATTTGGACACAGAGAGAGATACATAGAGAGAAGACAGTGTGAAAGGACACAGGGGAAGGATGGCCATCTACATGCCAAGGACAGAGGCCGAGACAGATCTTCGCCTCACAGACTCAGAAGAAATCAACCCCTCTGACACCTTAACCTTAACCTTTTAGCCTCCAGTACTGGGAGACACTAAATTTCTGTTAAGAAGTTTGGTTTGTGCTCTTTGTTACAGCAATCCTAGCAAACAAATACAGGTATATCCCCACCAACAAATGCACATTGTTCAGTGAACCCAGGAGTCTAAGGACCTATGTAGCTCCTTCCAAATTTTTAATATTAAAGAAAGAAGCTGAGTGTTTAAGTCACTGAGATATCACACAATCTTGGTTAACTTGGTTCCTGTTAGCTTTCTTACCTCTTATCACAGCTAGAAAGTGTATTATCTCTGAGAGCAATGCCTGGCACGTAGTAAGCATTCAGTAAGCATTTAGGGATATGAATCAATAAATAATGGACATGTCTCATGCTACTGCCTTCCAGCAGAACAAAAGCAACCTTCCACACCCTGTTTGACTGTCTTAGATCAGCCTCTGTGGTCCATCTTAGCCCCAAGCCCCTTTGAAGTTGTTTATTCCTTACCAGATGCCCTGATTCATTAGTGGTTTCCATTAAAGCCATGGTTGAAGAGACACTTTCATTTGAAACCCTTGAGTGTGGTGTTTTTGTTTGTCTGGCTTCTCCTGCTCTGAAATAATTCTTTTCTTAAGGTGCTGAATTTTCTCATGTTCGCCTCTCATCCTTGACAGCCTTTCCTTTGATCTGTTCTGGAGGGACTTGCCCAGGCCCATTTAGGAATGCCAGAGGATCTTAAAGGAAAATAAATCATTGACTGTTGAAGGTGAGAAAGATCAAGGGAGATGCCTTTGTCCAGACCCTTCGGTTCTAGATGAGGTCACAGTTTTCCAAATAAGCCATGAGAATGGTAGTAGTGGTGGCAAGACATGTTAATAATAGCAAGAGCACATCACCTACCTTGCCATTTGTAGAGAACTTCCCCTCATGTGATTTGACTTCACACAGCACCTTATAGGAAATTGAAGGAACTTGGACAGTAGAAGAGATCACTGGCCCTGGTGTCCGGAGGCCTTGGCATTGCCACTTCTGCTCTGCAGTGACTCTGGGCAAGTCAGTTCACCTTTATGAGCCTTTGCTGCCCCACTTATAAGATGGGTATGAACATGGCTCCTCATTATGGTTGCTGAGAGACCAAGAATATACAAGATCTTTGAAAACTATAAAATTCTGCAAAAATATAAAATGCAGCAATTTTGTACTTCAATTTTTTCTTAGTTGATTTTTTTATTGTTATCAGCAAAATAGGGACAAGTTTTTTTTAAAGGAATTTTATTTTGTAAGTGAGAAATGAATAAGTTTGTGCCAACGATTGAGGGTGCCAATTGAATTCACAGTGAGAAGCCTAATACATCAGAGATGTCACTCAAATCACGGCAGTCATTAATATGGCCTTGAAATTTGAGACATGTCTGTATGTGAATATCCATCTCACCACTGCTGGTGCTTTTTTTTAAAGGAACTTTTGCTTCTCTACTATTTTTTGTTTTTATTTACTCTTTCTGGCTAAAAAAAAGTTCAATGTACATTCACTCAGCACATATTTACTGATCCATGTGCTGGGTATAAGTCAAGGCCCTGGGGAATAAAGTTCCTGCCCTCATGAAGCTTACATTTTAGTGAAGGAGATAGATGGTAAATAGAAGCATATAGTGTGTGAGATGATAATATATATTATGGTGAAAAAAATGGTAGCAAGAGAAGGAGTGCTTCTTGAAGATAGCACTTCAAGGGATGTAGGAACTCTGCACTCACCAGAGGGATGTGATGGAGAAGCCATGGGACTATCAGAGGGAAGAACATTAAAGGAGTGCTGTTGCCTTATAAATAATTGCCTAAGAATGTCATCCTTTGAGTAAGAAGAAAAGCCACTGGAAGATTTTGAGTGGAGGGGTGATATTATTCATTAAACATCCAGGTGCAAATATCAAGGATACAGTTGCATATGTGAGTCTGAAGTTCAAAGAAGTTCAAAGTGTGATATAAATTTGGAAGCCATGCTCAGTGAAGAAAGAATGGAAACACAAAAAAGTATTAAAAAAATGGAAACATATAGAACATCTTTACTGAGGTATAACTGATATACAAGGAACAGCACATAGTTAATGTGTACAGTCTGATGAGCTGACCATATGCAAACACCTGTGATACCATCACCACAATCATCACCTCCCCAAGTTTCCTTGTTGTCTCTTTGCTTTTGATTTGTTTTGTGGTCAGAACACTTAACGTGAAATCTACCCCTTTAACAAATTTTGAAATGCGCAGTAGTAGATCCTTAACTATAAGCTCTATGTTGTACAGCAGATCTCTAGAACCTATCCATTTAGCATAACGGAAATTTCATACCCATTGGGCAATAACTCCCCATTTCTCCCAGCTCCCAGCCCCTGGCAATGCCTAGTGTATTCTCTGTGTCTATGAGGTAGACTATTTTGGATACTTCATGTAAGTGGAATCCTGTAGTATTTATCCTTCTATGACTAGATTATTTCACCTAGCATAATATCCCCAGGTTCATCCATGTTGTCACAAATGGCAGGGTTTCCTTATTTTTAAGACTGAACAATATTCCCTTACATGCATATACCACATTTTCTTTATCCACTCATCTGTCGATGGACGCTTGGGTTGTTCCTGTATCTTGGCTACTTTGAATAATGCTGCAGTGAACATTAGAATGCACGTATCTCTTCAAGGTCCTGATTTCAGTTTTTTCAGATAGATACCCAGAAGTGGGATTGCTGGATCATATGGTAGTCCTATTTTTATTTTTTGAGGAATTTTGTACTGTTTTCTCTAGCTACCACACTATCTTACATCCCTGTCAACAGCATACAATGGTTCCAATTTCGCAGCACTCTCATCAACACACATTATCTTTTTTTTTATAATAACCATCCTACCATGTGTGAAATGATATCTCATTGTAGTACTGATTTACATTTCTCTGATGATGAGTGATTGTCAGCATCTTTTCATGTACCTGTTGGCTGCTGTATACTCTTTTTGGAGAAACATCTGTTCAAGTCTTTTGCCTATTTTTTAATTGAATTGTTTTGTTTTATTTTATTCTATCTGCTATTGAGTTGTAAGAGTGCATTATATACTTTAGATATTAACTTCTTATTAGATATATGGTTTGTAAATGTTTTCTCCCATTGTATATATTGCCTTTTCATTCCATTAATTGTTTCTTTGTGCATAAGATTTTGTCTACTTATCTATTTTTGCTTCTGCTGCCTGTGCTTTTGAGGTCATAGCCAAGATATCATGCCAAGACCAATGTCAGGAAGGTTTTCCCTTATGTTTCCTTCTAGCAGTTTTATAGTTTCAAGTCTTATATTAAAATCTTTATTCTACTTTGTATTGACTTTTGCATATAGTGTAAAGTAGGGATTCAATTTCTTTTTTCTCTTTCCATTTGTTTATTTAGGCACATGGCTACCTAGTTTTCACAACACCATTGGTTTAAGAGATTATCCTTTCCCCATTATGTATTCAAGGCACCTTTGTCAAAGATCAGTTGACTTTATATTTGTGGGTTTATTTCTAGGCTTTTTATTCTATTCCATTGGCCGATATGTCTGTCCTTATGCCAATACCATACTGTTTTAATTACTGTAGCTTTGTAACATTTTTTGAAATCAGGAAATATGACGCCTCCAGCTTTGCTCTTCTTTTCTCAAGATCACTTTGGTTACACCAAATTTAACAGCACTTTAAAAGGATAATACACCATGATCAAGTGGCATTTATCCCTGGAATGCAAGTAGGTTCCAACATATACCTATCAATAAATACAATAGATTGTATTTATTACATTAATAGAATGAAGGATAAAAATCACATGATCATCTCAATAGATGCAGAAAAAGCACTTGACAAAATCTAACACCCTTTTATAATATAAAAGCTATAATATAAAATAAAAGACAAGGATACCCACTCTTGCCCCTTCTATTCAACATAGTACTGGAGGTCCTAGCCAGAGCAATTAGGCAAGAAAAAGAAATAAAAGGAATCCAAAACAGAAAGGAAGTAAAAGTGTCTCTGTTTGCAGATGACATGATCCTATATATAGAAAATCCTAGAGACCACACATACACAAACACACACACACACACACACACACACACACACACACCCTGATAAAAATAATGAACAAATTTAGTAAAGTTGCAGGATGCAAAATCAACATACAAAAGTCAGTTGCATTTCTATACACTAATAACAAACCATCTGAAAAGAAAATTAAGAAAACAATCTTATTTATAATAGCATCAAAAAGAATACATTGCTTAAGAACAAACTTAACCTATGAAGTGAAAGATATGTACACTGAAAACTGTGAAACACTGATGAAAGAAATTAAAAGACATACAAATAAATGGAAAGACATCCCATGTTTGTGGGTTGGAAGACTTAGTATTGGTAAAGTGCCCATACTGCCCAAAGCAATCTAGATATGATTTTTTAAAGCTGCCTTTATGGCTGCTCAGCTATGAAAGAGAAGGAAGGTATTACTTGAGAATTCCCATATTGTGACCACAGTTTTGTCTCATAGTGTTAATACAGCAACATCTCTATACTTGTTTCTGACTTGGATACTATCCAACCTGAACCCCCTTCATCTCTGGCTTCTCATCTGGACTCTACGCCTTTTATGGTGGCAGAGCTGGTCTTCAGAACTAGCTAGTCCAACACACCAGCCTGTGTAAGTTTCCATTACAATCTCTCCCCTTCTATTATCTCATTCAATCATTACCCAACCCAGGTTTCTCTAACTTCCAACCCAAACTTTTTCTACCATACCATAGAATCACAATTTCCCTCATCAATTAAAAACTACAACTATGACTTTAGAAGATTCATTTCAGTAGTATCAGGGCTCACAATATGCCTGACCCCTCTTGAAATACACAAATAAGCCACTGACTTTTAGATATGGATGATTTACAGCCTGTGTAATGTAATGACCCACTTCATGTGAGCAGCTCCTCTGGAGCCTTCTGAATGGTCTTTTGGCCTTTATGGTGATCTAGTCAGCCCAAATTCAACACACAATTCCCCAACAACATGTTTTTGTTGCTTCACAACAAGCCCTGTGCTATATATTCTGGAGGATATAGAGGTAAGAAAGAAAGTGTCCCCACTCTAAGAATTTGTAATAGGTACCGTATTCCATTTTGGAGCAGCTATGTCAGAAACACCTTCCTAAAATTGATTCAGAACTTCAGCCCACTGCAACTTCTACTCAACGGTTCTTCCACAGTTTAATACATTCATTATGTGCCGGAGGGAGTAGGCTCAAGTCGGAGGGAAGTTTCCTCTCCCCCATCCCTGCCAATCCTCCGCAAGGACAGAGGAGTTACCAATGATGGGTCCTAATCCAGACCATACACTGTACCACATTTGCAAGTGCACAGTGTCATGTGCATCAAAACATTGTATAAATGCACATGGGTCTTCTCTCCATGCAGCTGTGTTGAAAGCTCAGCTAGAGGCCACTTAATATCCAGCTATTATAATCTCCTCTCTTTTGTTCCCTGCATGTGTATGTGACAAACATGTGATCAGTTTGTTTTCATGACCAGTACACCAAACCAAAGAGCTTGAGTTTTTAAGATCCACTGGGGCTTGAAGAAAGATAGAAATCATAATGGGTTGTACAGTTGAGGCTTTTGGTGTAATCCAGGGATACCAGATTTTTTTCCTTTGGGGTAAAACATGCTAGTTCAATCAATTATAAAGTATTCATTTTGTTTCTCACTTGCCATTGTACCTTGTAAGTTTCCTCAGGAACTTCATAGGGAAGGAGTTACTGAGATGAAGCTATGCTATGATGTTGGTATTTCCAGAATTCTTGGCTACGATGCTATCAGAACCTTGTCGCAGTTTGCAAAAGAAAGAATTTCTAATATTACAGCCATTTATCTACTGACTGAATGTTATCTTCAACATCTTCTGAAAGCATTCATGCAAGCTGTATTTATACACTTCCAGTGACAGGGACTTCTTTACCTTACACAGCCAGTCTTTTCACCTTTGCACACTTGTGATGAATAAGAAGTTCCTTTGTGGATCGAGCCAATTCTGATCCCCAGTAATTTCAATCTCATGGCCCTATTTCTATCCCTCAGAGATAAAATGGAATGAACTTAACAAAGTCTATTCCTTTTTAGTGTAACGGCACATCAACTTGACTACAATTCCCTCTAGTTATGTCAAGGTCTGATAACCCGCGGGAAGGAGATATTCCCAAGTGTTGGCTGTTTCTCTGTAATTGACTTTTCTGCTCAGTGCTCAGCTCAGGCAAGCCACTGTTGATATGCCAATCTGAGACCCCCTCTGTGTACACAGCCCAATGGAGTGCGACAACCAGAGTACAGGTAATGGGTATGGATGAAAGTCATGGCTCCTGGAACATCTCCATTTCATTTGTGATGAAGCAGCCCATTCTCAGAGCCCTACAGGAGACTTGGCTTTGCTACCCAATGTTCCTAACGTCAGCTGAATGTGAAGTTTGCATGCAAATAGCATCTGTTTAGGTGCCAGATGGTCAAGTGATCCTTGGTATACCTGGGGCATCAGTATATACACATAAAGACAGTGTTTATACATCATAACAAGTAAAAAGCCTTTAGACATCATCCGAGAGTGAGAGAGAGATTGTGGTAAACATACAAGAATAAGAGCTATGGAACCAGACACACCCAATTCAAACCTTGCTTTCTGTCTTTTAAAAGACTTGCTATATGTTGTGCCCTTAGGCCCAGCTACTCTATCTCCCTGGACTTCATTTTCCCCCTATATTTGCAAACCAGAGAAGCAATATCCTCCCCCACAGGGTTGTTATTAGGATAAAACGAGTGAAGGGTCTAATATAATGCTTGACACTTAAAATATACTGCTTTGACACTCAAAAATGTAAGTTCTTTTCTACAGTTATTCAGTTTACAAGGTTTTTTCCCCCCTTTTATTGTCTAATAACACCTAGGACTTGTTTGATCTAATTTCAAGCTTTCAGGCAGGACCATTGCACGTGTAAATGCACTCTGTTCTAACAAGAAAACCAGAACATAGAGGAGATTGTGCAGCTTTATCCTTGGAAAGTTCTCTGTCCATCCAGCTTGCACTTTCATGCTTCCATCTCTCCATCTGCAAAATCTTTGGGTTGAATTAGATGATCTAGAAGGTCTTACACTCTCTTCTTACTCTCATCCATTATTATTATAGCAGTTTGGAGCTATTTTTGTTCTGTTCCTGAAGGAGAAGTGAGGGGAGATGAGCAGTTCTTGGGGATCTGTTGGCTTGCAAGGCCTCTGCTAGATACTCTGTTTAGTATCGTGTTAGGCTCACTACGACTCCATGAGGGAGTTACTATTACTCTTTACTCACAGATAGATGGAGAATGTCATAGAGATTAATGATATTGGCCAAATTGCTCCTGGTTAGTAAGTGGCAGAGCTTCCTAATCTAGATGAGGACATGGACGCTGGGAGTGGGAAGCTTGTCCTACTCCTCAGAGATACCAGGGTCCCTTACCTAACTCAGTACTCTTATCCCTACAAGAGAACATCATGGAACAGAGAAAGGGTGCATAGTCCCAAGACTTAGGAAACCAAGCTTCTGGCTTTTACTCTACCTCCAAATTTCATCCTAAATTATTCTTTCTCAGAAGAACTGAAAAATTACCTGCTATAATTGCCTTCATGGTCACCTTGAAAGGTGCATGAGCAGGGTAAAGAGGAATCAAAGATGGAACAAGGAGCTGCAGGTATGAGCTGTAAGGCTCCACTGCTCACTGTATGGCCTTGGGAAGGTTGCTTGCACCTCTGAGCCTTAGGGTCTTCACATGTCCAATGAAAGCGTCGAACCAGTTTCTTAAACTGTGGTCCCCACACCAGCAGCATCAGTCAGTATCATCTGGGAACTGGTTAGAAGTGCACATCTCAGTCCCCACCCAAGACCTAGTGAATCAGGTGCCCTGATAGTGGAGCCCAATAATCTGTGTTTTAATAAGCCCTCCAGGAGGTTCTTACCATGGTAAAGCTGAAGAACTGGTGGGTGAGCTGGGTATAAGGACTCTGCATCTGGCAGAAAGCCCTAGAAAAATGGCTGTGGCTGGAACTGAGGGAAGAATCAAGTCACTTCCTCAAGGCAGGAGAAATGAATGAATTTGCGTTCTGTGTGTAGCATTCTGCCTCCAAGTTAAGCCTCTAACACACACTTGTTATTTTATCTTCATATTTCTTGACCTTTTCCACTGATTTCTTTATCTGCAAGGGGTGGGGGAGATCAAAGATATTTACCTCCTAAATTTCCTGGGAATTGAAGCTGCATCAGCAGCTTGTGGGAAGTGCCTGGCACATAGCAGGCTCTTGATAAGTAGTCGCCCAAACTCTCTGGGTCTCCACCCTTAGGGTAAAAGGTAAACAATTTTGAAAGGAAACTCTTCCCTTATCTGGGTGACATGGGATTTTTCTGAGCCAACCCAAGCAGGTCACCAAAGGAAACCTAGTGCATCAGAGGTGCCACGACCCACAGATTCTAAGTATGCCTCCAGCCTAGAACTTGTGAGTTTGTCTCTCGAGGAAGCTCTGTGTCTTCATAGTTGACTGCAACTCCTTCAGGACATGTGAACAGCAAGGGCATGTTTTTTTAACTAGCAGGGACCTACTTATGCTTTACGCAAATTAAAAGCAGAAAGTATCCTGATACAGGACACGGACCATGATCCGGGACTGCAAGGTGGTAAAGTCTTGGTGGGGACTGTTGGTAACAGAGACTGTATTACCACTCTGGCTTTGTGGGTCTGATTTCTCCGTTCTCCAGTTCACATGATGGGAAATAGCCACCCACACCTCTGGGGTTTTCTGGCCACGTGACTCTGTGCCCTCTGCCCTTCTCTTTTGCAGTCTACCTCTCTTAAGTCCAAATCCCCGGAGAAGAGAATTTGGCTCACAGGCTTGGTCCAGTCGTCTGTGGCCAGAGACACTGGATCACCTTATACTCTTAGTTACTGGGAACCACACCTCTGGGTTGAGAAGGAGGTTTGAGAAGCTGTTAGGAACCGGGCAGACTGTTAGATACTCTTAGTTACTGGGAACCACACCCCTGGGTTGAGAAGGAGGTTTGAGAAACTGTTAGGAACCGGGCAGACTGTTAGAGATCTTCATTTTGACAAAGATGGGAGAGAAATCTTTTGACTCCTCCTCAAGAACCAGGGCTGCCGATTGCTGTCAGGTGCAGGGTATGATCAAGACCCTGCCATTTTGTGTTCATAGTAAAGGTTACAATTCATAATGCTAGCTCTTCTTTTAAATTTTGCTGCCAAGAAAGGTTGACTCAACAGACATGGGATATGGAAAGAGAATTTTTTATTCTGCAAATACACCAAAGTTCAGCGTCAGTAGGGCAATATGACAAAACATAAATTACTGTTATCTTTAGTGCATGTTATGCTTAATAGCAGCTTATTGAATCTCTATGTAAGGAAGTTCTGCTTTGATGAAACATTTTTATTTTTTTAGTTTTTCAAGAGGTGACTGAATACAAAAAAATTATACTTACTTAAGGCACAAAATGGGTGTAATGTTGTGGAAATGCTCTGTGATAAGAGTCTTTTCTCATCCAGCCACAGCTTAACTGTGATGTGGGCTGCAATTCCCTCAAATGAAAAATGACAAAAGTCAGACCTAGTGATGTCCAATGCCCTTCTCGCTGCCGATGACATCTAGGCTTTCTGTGATGCCCTGTTGATAGAGATTTTGTGACTTGGCAGGTATCCTCAGGATGCTGGCAACATCGTGGTCCCGGCAGGAAAACGAGCGGCACATTCAGAGGGTTTGCTGGAAAAAGTTTAATGAGGGTATTGTTTACAGAGATTTGGGTGAAGCAGCCAGAGTGGCAAAAGTAGGTGGCTACTGTCCTGTAACCTCAGGAGAGAAAGCCACCTGAGGCTGGCAGAGAGGGAGTGAGGAAAAAATGCCTGCATGCCTCTCTCCTGCACCCTCAGACTCTAGCTGGCACCTCCCATTGAGTCCAGTGAGAAGCCAGCATAGAAGGTCACCCAGGGATACCGTCTCCCTGCTGCAGAGCAGGGCACATTCCAGATCTGGGGGAACAAACGGAAGCCGAAGACAACAGGAGGGTGTGGTGGATGTCTCTCCAACTCTTGTGCTGCCAGCTGGGGACAAACACCCTGTCCTGTCTAACAGAGAATCCACACTGCTTCTGTGGCCTTGGGGTGTTGCTGTCTGTGGCCTGACCCCTGCTGGATAGACTTGAAGCACAGGGGCTGTGCTGGAGAGCTACTGATTGTAGACATCCAGTTCCTAGAGGAAAAGGGGGCAGACCCCCACAGCATCCCCTCCCCTCAGGAGGTAATGGGGCCAGGGATGGGCTTCTTCAGGCTTCTCAAGCCCTTTCTGTTCCAAGCTACCCCATCGGCAGCTGCCATCCTGAACATGGCCTTGGGACCAGTGCTGACCAGCGCTCCCTTCAAAATCCTGCAATGGTTCACCAGTGCCCATTAAAAAACTTTCTTCGAGTACTTGTGCCCAAGTTTCCTGCAGGTACAGGTGTTTCCTGTCATAGGAAAACTTCTCTTGGACTGTTTCTTTCCTTCCCCTGAGGTGTGCTTTCTCTGCATCTCCCTGGGAAAACACGACCTAATATGGAAGTGAGCTCTCCTTCCTTTGACAAAACAACTTCCCTTCGTACCTCTCTCAGTGCACCTGTGACATGTTAACCGGGCCTTGTTTAAGTTCTCTTCCTGTTTCATCACTGCTTCTTTATTTTTTTTAATTTTTTTAATGTTTATTTCTTTTTGAGAGAGAGAGAGAGAGAGAGAGAAGGTCCAAAGCAGGCTCCACACTGACAGCACAGAGCCCAATGCAGGGATCGAACTCATGAACCGTGTGATCACGACCTTAGCCAAAGTTGGAAGCTTAACCGACTGAGCCACCCAGGCGCACCTCATCACTGCTATTTTAGCAGACCTCTTTCCTGTTTGTTCCCACAAGTCCAAGTCTATTCCAAGGTCATCTCCTGCTGTACTCATCACTGCAAGGAACTACACTCCCCAGGATCTTTTGCTCTTTGGCTTTCAAGTGGTTTCAGCCGGTGGGAGGCCTTGGCAGAAGACTGGACAGGAGAGAAGCTGGGCTTCTGGAAACATCTCCCACTTTAGCACCATCTCTTCTGGGATCCAGCTCCTGGAGGGCAGTTCCCACTGCGGTTCCCACTACAACAAATCTCCTGGAGGGTCTTCATGCCCGGACTCTGGTAGCACCGTCATTTCCCCATGACCCTAAAGTCCTAAGATTTAGGCAGCAGCTTCTTACTGCTGGAACCCTGTATGGTCTGCCAGTTCCTTCATCATCTGTGTAACTGATCCCGTGTGTTAAATTTCCTCTGCTTGAAATAGTTAAGATAATTTTCGTGCTCCTCACCGGCCCAGATACATCATCTCACCCCCATGTGGAGAAGGCAGCGTGAGATTGGGGAAAGTGTTTTCATCTTCATCACAAAAGATACCCGGGATCAGATTCCAGGTCTGCTTTTTTGACTCCAGGGACTTCAGACAAGGTCCGCAGCCTCTAGCCAAAGCCAGTTGGCTATTTTCCTAGACTCCTTGGGAAGATTTTCAGTGAATTCACATTCACATTTAGATGAAAATGGTATGAAAATAACCTGGCACATGGTCCATACTCAGTAACCTAGAGTCGTATTCTTCAATATCAACAAGAAACAGACTCACCTCTTTTCCTGGTCCCAGTTGTGGGCTTTGGGACTTTAGCCATTTGTGAGTAAACACTACAGCCTTTGTAGGAATGAAACGGTCAGAGTGCCATGAGGAAAATCAAAGAAGGCAAAGAAGAGAAAAATATCCACTGAATGGCTGTCCCCATTCAGGAATTGTGCTAGGACCCCCAAGTGTACCTCCCGGTTTGACTTCCCCTGCAGGAGAAGAAGCAGTGGGAAAGAGGAAGACAAAACCAGGAACTTGTCATTATCAACACTGCCTGCCCTCCATTGGCCAGGACATGGTCCCCACATGGAAAGGACATCTGTCTTTTCCACAGAAGGAAACCGGGCCTCTGGGAGGTATGGTAACTTGACTTGACTAAAGACACACAACTAGTGCAGTGGTTAGATTCCAGAACTTTCCATGCCTGGCATCCACAGTTGCCATCAGGATGGAAGATAGAAGGAAAGTTGCAAGCTTCCCTGAAAAGAAAGAAGACACACAGAGGCCACATTAGGTCTCAAGACAGGAAATTCACTTCTTGTGAAGCTTGCAAAGCAAACCCAAGAGGTATGGAGGGGGGAGGGAAAAGAGAAGAAAGAAACTAGGAGAAACAGTTGAGTTGGAGACCTGGAGGGGCCGGGAGAGATAAGAAGGGAGAGGGGAGACGGAGGCAGCTGTGACAGGGCTCAGATAAGCAGCTGCATCTCTCTATTAGAGATTCTGCCCCAGTTCTCAGAAAATCCCATCTCCAGAGCCTGTCAGGGGAGATGTAATCCACCTCAGAGGGAAGGAAAAAGGAAATGGAGGTGGGGGAGGTGGGCAGAAGGGAGCTGCTGTCTCAAGGGCATTCTCCTCCATTTTGGAGACTGCCTGGCTCCTGACCTCGGTTTGCCCTCCTTTTCACAGGAGCTTTAAGAAGTAGACAATTATGTGGCAGATTCATGACTTCACTCTTCAAGGAAAATACTTCTGGATCCAGCAAGGAAGACAGTCATGGGCCATTGGTTTCTCAAATTGCTACTTCTTCTCCAAAAGCCCTCAGATGAAGAAGCTGCCCACAGTCGACCCCTCTCACAAGGTAATGAAGACATAATCTGTCTTTGGTAGGTTCAGACTCGGCTGCACTCGGCTGCATACCTGTCCCGCACCAGGTGCAAAGTCTCCATGCTGTCCCACGTCCTCCTTATCCGTTCTTCCCTGCCATACCCTGGGATGGATTTGACTCCTTCCTTGTTTAATAGAGGAGGAAACTGAGTGTCAGAAGAAATAGCCCAGGGTCAAACAGGCACTAACTGGAATCTGAGTGTTCTGGTTCTCGGTCAGGTATTCTTTCCTGAAGTGGGAAGCACGTGCACTGGTGATGTAAAGATGATTGCAGGTGTCACGTGTGTAAATTTCTAAAATAGTATTTTAGGACTTACATGTTTATTTTATTATAAAGTAGAATATATTAAAGGAAAGCTTACATATAACTGGTATGCTAAAGCTTATATACTATCAGCACATATATACTATTACCTTAGAAGAGGTTAGATACATGTTTTATTTAAGAAAAAAAATAGTGAGTTTATAATAATACAGCGTTCACCAATACAATAATAGCGAACACTTTCCTGGTTAATATAAAGTGACCACAGTCTAAGCTAGAGATTTGTGCGTATAATTAATTCTTATGAGTTGGCTTTTTTTTTTTTTTTTTGCATTTTACAAATGAGTAAACTGAGGCACAGAGACCTCCAGTAATTTGCCCAAGATCACCCAGCTAGTGAGCAGATTCACACTGAGATGGTCTGGCTCCAGAGTTAGTGCTATTAACCACTGCCTTAGCCGCAGGTTATGCCCTGATCTCTGAAACTTGGAAATAGACATTCGTGAACACCAAGAGTATGGTAGGGACTTTGTCCTCCAACATTCATTCTACACTTCTTCCAGAATAACAGAATTTGAGGCCAGACACATGGCCACAGAGAATTAGTACCCCAGATGGGGTCTGGGAACCATGTCCTGGCCAATGGAGGGCAAGCAGTGTTGATAATGACAAGTTCATGGTTTTGTCTTCCTCTTTCCCCCTGCTTCCTGGTTGAAAGGGGGAGGGTGGTGATCACCTTGGGCCACATAGTCATGGGCTACACCTCAGGGAAACCAGAGTAGCAAGAGAGAAGAAGCCTGGCTTCCTGCTGGCTTTGTGGAGAAGTGATTCCAGCCCCAACTTGTTCCATGAGAAAGAATATGCCTCCATCTTGCTCAAGCTACCCTTATTTTGGGTCTTTGTTATGCAGCCACACCTACATCCTGATATTTGGCAGAGACCTATAACCCCCTTGCAAATCTGGAAGGGCAACCTGGTATTCAAGGAATTTGTCCAATAGGCTTATGGAGAAGCCATCTGAACTTAAACCTATCCCTGCACAGAATGATAATAATTATAGTGCTAATGGCATTTATTATGGGCACTTTCCTAAGCACTTTACACCTTTTGACCCATTTATCCTTCACTATGAGGAAGATACTATGTTTGTCCCCATTTTACAGATGAAGAAGCTGAGCCACAGGAAATGTAAGGTGCTCTCCCCAAAGCACACATGTGTAAATAGCAGTGATTTCACGTATGACCTTTTTGAAATTTAAAACTATAAAGAAGTTTGGGGCGCCTAGGAGACTCAGTCAGTTAAGTGTCTGACTCTTGATCTCAGCTCCAGTCGTGATCTCATGGTTCATGAGACTGAGCCCCTCATCGGACTCTAGGCTGACAGCACAGCCAACAGCTTGCTTGGGATTCTTCTCTCTCTCTCTCTCTCTCCCTCTTTCTCTGCCCCTCCCCTGCTCTCTTTCTCTCTCTCTCTCTCTCAAAATAAATAAATAAAGTAAGTAAGTAAGTAGAAGTCTAAAGGTTTATTTCAGCCTTTAACTTTAGAGAGGGAGAGAGAGAGAATCCCAAGCAGGTTCCATGCTGTCTTCACAGAGCACCACACGGGGCTCCCATCTCACAAACCATGAGATCATGACTTGAGCCAGGATGAAGAATCGGAGGCTTAACCGACTGGGCCACCCAGGCACCCCTACCTAAGCAGAAGTTTAATAATGGATGGAGGTCACCCTCCCTTGACATTACAGAGAGCTGGAGGGAAGAAAGGGTTTACTTTCTTCAAAGTCAGTTTCCAAAGGGTCAGTTGCCAGAGCATATGGTAGGTAAGGGGCATCCCCCACCAAACGGACTTGGCCTGTTCTTCTGGCGTCCCAAGGTGTTTCCCTTGACTGTGTGGTCCTAGATGGGTCACCACTACTCAAGGATTCCAGCCAGGGAGCAGCCTGACCAGAACAGGTGCTCATCCACTGTTCCTGCTGGGGTTTCATGCCCCTGATTGAGGCCACAAGGGAGTGAGGGAGGAGAGAGGGGACAGCTCTGAGAAGCCAGGGAACAGAAATGAACATCAGTAAATCAAAGCATGCTGGGGTCTAGAAGCCAGATTCAAACTCTGAATGCCCTGCAGGGCTCTCAGGTTCCAGTGAGAAGGAGTCAGGCTCCCCGGCATGAAGGGCAACCCTGGGCCCCCCCTTCTTCTGGTCCATATCATGTAGTTTAAAATTCAATCATTTATGCAGCATCTACAGAGCAAGGTATTGAGGAAGAAGCGAGATGCGGTTAATGGACTGAACGGGAAGAGAAAATGCAGTCTCTATTTCTGCTCCTGGGAAAGTTACCATTTGGGGGAAGAGGGGGCAACAAGCAAGTAGAGAAATGAGACCCCAGAGGTTGACTGAGGTCAAATCATGCAGTACCTTTTTATGTCATGTTAAGGACTTTGGCTTCCTGTTCAAAAACAGTGGGCCTCATGATAGATGCATTTTGCAAGTGGCTGAAAGATTTCCCATCTTGTGGCCTCAGGGCTATTGCCCTAACAGTTTGGGATGAGTTTGTTCCAAAGCCCACTACCCAGCATTCCATGTCCTTACACCTGCTGTTGGCCCCGCCCCTGCATGGAAGTTCTTCAGATCAAAGTCACTAACAACTGACACATCACCAAATCTGGTGGCCAATGCTGGGTCTTCATCTAAATTGTTTATCAGCAGAATTTGACACAGGGAGTGACTGACTCATTGAAATATCCTTTCTTGGGTCTTAGGACTGGGGAACCAAATGGGTTTCCCGCTACTTTCCCAGAGGCACCTTACCAGTTGCCTTTGTGGGATCTTCCCTCACTTCCTGAACTCTAAGTGTTGGGGCCTCTCCTCCTCCGCAACCCTCAGTCCAAGTTGCTCTCCACGTGGTTTCACTCTATCTCAAAGCTTTAAATACCACCTCTGGACTGGTGATTCTCAGATTTCTCATTCCTTCTCAGAGCCCTTTCTCAAACTGCTGACTCCTGTCTGCAATGCTTACCTGACCTCTCAACTCAGAAATCCAGGGGACATCTCAGACTTTGCACTTCCAACAACATAGTCATGATTCCATACCTAATCCTACATTTTCTGTATTCCTCCCCATTCTTGTAAATGGTACCTGCCCCATTCCTGTCGCTTAAGCCACAAGCCTTGGAGATCCACTGACTCCCTTCTTCTCAGTTGCAGTGCACTGACAAGTCCTGTCTGATCTACTGAATGTGCCCGTGATCTGATGGCTTCTCAGTCTCCACTGCCTCTGGACTTTGGTTGTAGCCCCTCCTGATCAGTGCCCCTGCTTCCAATCTTGCTTCCTTAGAGTCTAAAGTCCATCCGCAAGCAGAGCAATCTTTTACAGTTTTTGTTGGTTCGTGACAGTCTTCTGCTAAAACTCTCCCCTCACTCCCCTCACAGCACCCTTGGAGTAAGATCCCAAGTCCTGACCTGGCTTCTGAACCACTCCTCATTCCTCTCCCTGCTCCTGCTCTCTCCTCCCCCTGCTCCCGCTCTCTCCTCCCCCTGCTCCCGCTCTCTCCCTGCATCACCAGCTCCTGCCACACCGGCTTCCTCACCCTCCTCTTCAGGGCTTCTGCTCTTCCTCTGTCAGGAACACTTTCCCCAGCCACCCCACAGTTTGTTCCATCACCCCAAACCAGCCTCTGCTCCGATGTGACTTCCCCAGGGAGCAGCACTTCCTGGACCATCTTATTTAAAAGAGCTTCCCCGTATCAGTTTCTTCTTTATCTTTCTTCTTAGTCCTCACCTTCTACATGTTACATACCAGTTTATTAATTTACTGTCTCTCACACCTCACAGGGACCTAAGTTTTAGGAGTGCAAGAACTGGCTTTTCTGCTTACTATTGTTTTCTGTATCTGACACAAAGCCTGTTCTGACATAGAACTTACTCTATAAATTCTTGCGGAAAGAAGGGATGCCGGCTGTCACATACAGCTTATATGCAGACTCGAACACATACATACACCATAGTCCTCACGTACCCTCTGATGTACACTTTCACATCTATAGGGTTTCCACAAAGTCCCCATGTGATTGCTCCTAACATCAGGTAAAAGCTGAGACCAGCTCCAAGGGAGCACCGACATAGAAAAAGATGGCCAGAATAAAATTTGAAATCTATGTGGGGAATGAAAGGGAGTGCATGGAAATTTTTCACTAGTCTGCATAAGGACTTTAAGGCTACCTAGGATGCTGTGGGACATACCAGGCACACTCCAACCCATACACACATTCTCACACCCCCATGTGCACAGATTCACACACATTTATCACCACACAGATACACACACACAGACACATACCTATTCAGCTGTTCATACACTCTCATGACTCATGTACCTATAGGACCTTCCCGACACAAACCTACATACCGCATGCACACACATGCCCAGACACCAAACTTGCCCTTGTGGATACACCATCATGCTAATACACTCAAACACACTCATGTCTTAAGGAGATATTCACACTCACTTGCTTCTCACTTCCATCTCCACAAGCCAGCACACAAAAATGACTTACATGTTGCCAACTTACTTATCCACATGCAGTCATAGAAGTACCTACTCTAGTACTGTTAGATATTCACATATTCGCATACAGTTACTAGAACATTCAAGTCCATTTTTTGTAGCCCATGCACACTGAAGCGTGCGCCCACACACGCGCATGCACACACACATGCTTTAAGAACTAATCTAAAATGCCGCATCCTGTTGTTATGGCAACAGAAGCCCTCCAACCACCTAGGGAGGAACAAGCACACATGGAAACAAAAACCCAGGGCAGCTCTGCGGAGGAAGGTGGACCATGTGACTGTGAAGAAGGTGCTCTGAATGGAGGCCCTTCCTTCCCACTTCTTTGAGAAAACTGATGGTGTGAGATGGAACCTCCCCCCACTTCCTGGGGGGGACCCTATAATATGCCTCTATCTACACTTTCACCTACTTTCTCCCGGCCTCAGACACAGTGGCCCTCCCTCTTCGGGTGGACATTCTCCACCTGTGCAGAGCATCTCCTGCCTTCCCGTCTCAGCCCACATGCTGCTGTCTGTATTTGCTCTTGACTGCTTCTTCTGAGATGAAGAACCCGCTCCAGTGTTTTCCATGGCGAGAACCTCCTCCCCCAACCATTCATTTCCCTCCAGTCTTCTCTCTTTCATCTTCAGAGCCATGTTTCTCAAAAGAATTGTCTACATTTTCTTGTGTCTACTTCTGCACATATCACCATCCAATCGCTACAATCAGGATACTCCTCATCTGTTGACTAGCACTGCCCTGGCAGAGCCACCATTGACCACTGTCTTGATGAATGCAGCAGATACTTGGATGTCCTCAGTGATGTTTATTCAGTTCCCTTCTGCCACAATTCTCCTCGGATCTCTGGCCATACCTTCTTCATTCAGCTGCTTTTGCAGCCTTGTCTTTCTCTTCTTGCCTCATAGATCTTCTTGTTTCCCCCAGGGGCCTGTCCTGGCTTCTTCTGCTCTATTTACTCTGCATCCACTTGAAATCGTTTACTCTTCATGGGTTCAACAACTGCCCAGAGCTGTTCTTTGAGTTTCAGATGTTATGTATTAAAACCTCACTGGGAACTTCCACACAGATGTTTCTTGAGCACGAAAAGTCTACTTAACTTAGTATGTCTCCCCCCAAATTCTACCCTTCCAGCCATGCTTTCTGCATCAGGTGGCTCTGTCACGTACCTACCCCCTAAGCCAAGAATCTGGCCATCATCTTAGACTACTTCTCATTCATCTAGACCCAATTAGTTAGAAAGCCCTTAAGATTCCATGTTTTCCATCTCTAAAATCTGTTTTTCATTGCCTTCTTTCCCCTCCAAAGAATACAAAAGCATGTTATCTCTCATCCACCTATTTAAATCATCTTGTACCTAACCTTCCTGCTCAGGGGACTTGTCATCTTAAAATCCTTCTTTAGCCCACAGTGGAAATTTTGTATCCAGACGAAAACTCTTGCCTTCCTCTTGTTCTGCTGTCCCTTCCCCCCTGTACATGTAGGTCTTTAGTTCTGGCCATATGGATATTCCTAAATTCCTCTGATGACTTCTGGCTGTTCAAGCCTTAATGACTTAGTTCATGCTGCCTGGAATGACCTTGTTCCCTGTTTTCTCCATGGCTTCACCCTTTCCTTTGTTCCCCTACTTCTCCTGAGCAGGCTTCTATCACTGCGGCTGTAATACTTGAGTGCCATTATTGTGGGTCTTTCTTCTTACCACATTGAAGCTTCAGAAGACAGGATGTTTCACTGTCTTAGACACCACCATATTGCATGTGTCTGTGCTCATCCATTGTGTGCTAACAACCTGCTCAGTACTGTCATAGATGAAGTACTAAGTGGCATAAAGGCCATGGGAGTGCCCGAGAGGGAGTGACTGACCCTGACCTTGGAGACGCATCCACAGCACTGTTGCTAAATCTCGACCTATGGGCTGAATCCAGCAGAAACATGGCTTGGTGGACACATATGGCGTTTGTAAGAAAACTGGGGAAGTCCCAAATTCACTACAGACCTACAATTCCCTTTCATTTCAATCAACACCTTCACTATTTTTGTTACCCACCTGATTCCTGAATGAATTTAAGTTCAAGACTTCTAATTTAGACCAAAAGAAGATTTGGGGCATACAAAGAATAGAAAAGGGCTCTTCTCTGTTGTACAGTGTGATGAGATTTTGGGGTGATAGTGGGGTTCATAGGGTCTGGAGCCAACGGCCAAGGAAGAATTCTTGAAGGCCTCTTTGATGCAAAATGTGATTAAAGCACAGGGACAGGACCCAAGGGCAGAAAGAGTTGCCCAGGGACCATGAGGAGAAACTGGTTATATACTATGGAGTTGGGGGAGGTAAAGTCCAGGGGAAGTTTTCAATGAGATTTTCATATGCTAAAGAAGACTCACAGGATACCGGAGGCCTAGCTGTTGTCAAGCTAATATTGTTTTTTCCCTCTAGCAAAGTATTAGCATTAAGATGTAGGGAGTTCCTGGAGAAAAGTCTTACTCTGCCAGCCTCAAGTATTTGTCAATGGGCTGCAGGCTATAAGGAAACTTAGTTCTATCCGCCATTTCCTTCTGCCTTTGTTTCCCACCTCAGAGTGGTTTAAAAGAGGGGCGTTTTAAAATCAAACCTGTATTTGAGTCAGAGAGACCTTGCTTACCAGCCACGTGTCATTAGGCAATTTATCGCTTTCCTGAGCCTCAGTTTTCTTCCATTGTAAGCAGAGGGATACTGAAAGCACCAAAATCATGGTATTGTAATAAAGACTAAAGAAGTAAATGTATAGAAAGCCTTTAGAACAGCACACTCCATGCGTGTTAGCGCTTGCTGTCATTCAGTATTATTCATTGGGCAGACGAAACCTTAGCGGCAAAGGAGTCTGAAAGAATTTTGCATATTTGGGGAAAACTGAGCCGATTAGGACGGAGTATAAAATGAATGGGGTATACAAGGGATAGAGATCAGGCCTCATTGCTTGTTTTGCTCATACCTAGATGAGGGCCAAAAGCAAAATAGTATCTTAGCATGGGTGTATGATTGCACATTAAGAGATGCATAATGTGCACAAGGCTCTCATTGGCGAGCGAGTCTGGCTACCATGTGCCTGGATAAGAATTAAAGGGATTCATTCATGGGTCATGTTTTGAAATCCTATTTTCTCCAGGCACTGTACTAGGTACCTGTAAGATATTGAGCAAAACGAAGATCTGACCTTACATTCTAGCTGGCAAAGAAGATTGGAAGTAAATAGTATGCACAACAATTAAGTGAGTTTTATGCAATGTATGAAATTTACATAATTCCTCATCTGTGGGGAATAGATGGAGTGGGAAGGGTGCAGGCAGGGGGGAATCCTATAGAACAACACTGTGGAGTGATTCAGGAGAGGGTGTTAACAGTAACACAGGGGGAGGAGGATCAGGCTTATCTTTAGTGCTTATAACCATTCAGTTTTTAATTCTGTCAGTATTTTATGATTTTTCCCATATTATTTGGGCTATTGTAAAGTTGCAAAATTTATAAATAAATTATATTTATACTATAAAGTATAACATTTTCTTTCTGAAGAGGTCTCTTCAGTTTTCAGGATGTGGGAATAAGGTTGTACGACATTGTGATTTGTCAGAAATATATATTTGTCTATCTGAATGACCAAATATATCTTTCTAATGTATCTTTCTAATATGTATTTGATCTCTGTCCAATGTTCCTGACTCACTCCTAAAACCCTGGGAATTTCTGGTGATAAGGGCCATAAAAGCATCTTTTGTTATGTTAAGGCAACATTTGGAAAGCCATTAGGTAAGCAGAGGGTGGGAGTGGCTGCCCGGAGAACCAACCAGGTGATTGAAGGATTGGAACTTACAGTCCCACTCACTGGACCTCAGGGGAGAAGAGAGGGGCTGGAGGTTCATCAGCCAAAGGCCTGAGACTGAGTCAGTCTTGACTGTGCAAGGAACCGTCCAGAAAAAATCCAAAAGGACTAGGTTCTGGAGCTCCCTGGTTGGTGAACACATAGGGGAGAGGGGACAGTGTTGTCCCTGGAGAGGGCATGGAAGCACCACACCCTTTCCCCAGACCTCGCCCGATGCATCCCTTCATCTGGCTGTTGACTCCTATCCTTTATCATATCCTTTAATGAACTAATAAACGTAAGTAAGTGTTTCCCTGAGTTCTGTGAGCTGCTCTAGCAAATTAAGGAGGAGTTGGTTGGAACCCCGGATCTGTAGCGAGTGGGTCAGAACCACAGGTACCAGCGGGTGGCTTGCGACTGGCGTCTAAGATGGAGACTGAGCCCTCATCCTGTGGGATCTAGTGCTGTCCCCGGGTAGACAGCGTCAGAATTGAGTTGAAATCTTTAACACCCTGCTGGTGTCAGAGAATTGCTCAGTGTTGTGGGGGGAAGGTCTCTGACATTGAAATTGGGTTTGAGAACACTTTTACAAGAGGTTGGATTGTTGTTCTTGTTATTTACTATGAAAGAAACAAAATAATTTTGCTCCCTATTCCCATAAACAAGAATGCCTTGATATCTTCTTGGATTTCTATAGGGAAAAAATTTTACTCCAAATTTCAAACCGAAACACCTGAGAGAATCCTAAGACCCTACCATTTAGACACCCATTTGCTATAATAACTTCAGTCTTTAACTTTTAAATGAAATTATTAGAAGCGTGGAAAATTGCTTAGAGTACCTGTAATGGGTTAAATTAATAAAACCAATTTAATCTTCCAAACTGCAGCTTTTATCTACTCTTAGTGTGTTTATTCAATCATAACATGCATCTATGCAGTGCCCAAATCTGGATGGCTTCAATAAAACTGGATTTTACGAACTGAGAGTTCACATTCTGCAGCTTTGAAGAAGGATTTATATTAAAAAAAAAATGGTGGGCAAGAGGGTAGGCAGTGGCAGTGAAGTGTGTGTGTTTGTGGGTGTGTTTGTGGGTGTGTCTGTGGGGGTGTGGGGGTGTGACTATGTGTGGGTGTCTGTGGAGGAAGGAGTGTGTGTTAGGGTTTCTCAGCCCAAACACTATGACTGTTTGGAACCAGATAATCCTTTATTGGGGAGGACTGTCCTGTGCCTGCAGTATGTTTCCCAGCACCCGTGCCCTCTACTCACTAGAAGTTGGTACCACCCCCCTCCGCTGTGACGACTAACAATGTCTGTAGGTATTGCCTAATGTCTCCAGGAGGAGTAGAGTCGGTCCTGGTTGAGAACCACTGCCCTGTCTCATGCCCCTGTTGAGCACTTAGCACCGCTTGACTTTATGTCACAGATTTATTTACTTGGTCTATCCTCTGGATCCTGGAGTTCTGTGATCCCATCAGCTCCATGACACTAGAGTGAAGCTCCATAGAGGGAGACACTGCCCCTCTGGCTCACTGTCGCATACCAAGTGCCTGGCGCTAGATAGAAAACCAGTCAGCTTTGATTGCACCCATGAAAGAAGTCTTCCGGGGCGCCTGGGTGGCTCAGTCGGTTAAGTGTCCGACTTCAGGTCAGGTCATGATCTCACGGTTCATGGGTTTGAGCCCCAGGTCGGGCTCTGTGCCGACAGCTCAGAGGCTGGAACCTGCTTTGGATTCTGTCTCCCTTTCTTGCTGCCCCTCTCCCACTCACTCGCTGTGTCTCAATCTCTCTTTCTCTTTCGCTCTCAAAAATAAATAAACATGAAAAAAATTTTTTAAAAAGAAAGAAAAATCTTTCAAAGGAGGCAAATCTGAAATGTCACTTATCAGACAGACCTTGTATGGCTTTGGTTAATTAACTTAACTCCCCTGCTTATCCGTTTTCTCATCTACAGAATGGACATAATAGTACCTACCTCATGAGCTTGTTCTGGGGATTAGATGTAGGGTGACCATACATTCTGATTTGCTTAGAACAATTTTGCTGGTGTCCCAGCATAGTTATTAATTACTATTTTCACTCTCAAACTTGTCCTGCTTTGGCTGATAAATCATAAGGCAACTGTTTTGTGCTGGTCTCAGCCTATCAATAACCACTGCTGTGATGGGACCAGCCCTGTGGTTTTCTGACCGTGGGATGTCTTTGCAGTGACCGTGAGGGAAATGGGGGGAGAAAATTAGGTTCATTACTTACAAGTCCTGGAACTTATATGGTACACTTTGGGCCACACAGCAAGTTCACAGATAGAGAGAGAGAGACAGAGAGAGATGGGCCTGGGGTTTTGCTTTCATTGGGGTCCAGCTTGGGAGCCTAGAGTTTCTCAGGCTGACTCTCTTTATTGGTGAATTTAAAACATAAGGATGGAATTTGAAGCACAGGAAGAGAAAAAACGAGGGGCCCAAATGGTCAGTTATCAAATCAAATCAAATCTCTAAAACAAAGAAGACAGGTGGGGGGGAGCGGCTCCTTACCCAGTGCAACTGGCAATGTGTTTGCGAAGGTAGCCCCCCCTTTGAAGCGGGTACCTTGCCAATCAAAGCTCAGGTCCGGGCTCTGCCATTACCAAAGGCCAGTGTTGGGGCTTATGCTACTGCAACTAAAGTGTTAGGGCCTGTATGCTGCTTAGAAAAGTGGCAAGGAGGGCACAGTCCTTAGTTACTTATTATCTGGGCTGCCCTCTGGATTCCAAGTCCTCACTGGCCCCCTCTTGCGGTTAGGATGATGTACAGCTGTGCCCACTGGCTTCGAGGGTCCTAGATCTACCTGACTGTTGTGGATTCTCCCAGAACCCTCTTTCTCCCTGATACCTGCTCACTTTGAAAACTTCAGTTACTCTAGCAACTCAGGATCTTCCGCAATCCCGGGACATTTAGCTAAATCTTTTTCCACCTGAGAAAAAGCCCTTCCCAAACTCTCGTGGGTCTAACCCTGACTTGTACTTACAGATCTTGGCTTAAATGTCACTTCTTCCTGGAAGCCAGCCCTCAAGCCACAGACTAGCTTCCCTGGTTCTATGATGCCACAGTACAGTACCTGGTATCCTAATTTATGGTAATTAATGCTTTATAGTCTATCTTTTTGGGGGGGGGGGGCTGGAGGTTGTGTGACCCTGTGGCCTGTGCCTATTTTCCTCCCCGCTCTATCCCTGGGATAGAACTTACATGAGGCAGTCAATAATTATATATTTATTGGATGAATAAATTAATGAGTTGATGTCAGATCCTGTCTCTGACACTGCCTGTGAATTTGTGGCATTTACTTACACCCTTGGAGACTCATCTTTCTCATGAAGTGACTATCTCATCATCTTAAGAAGAAATTATGTACAGTGTCTTGCACATAGTAGGAGCTCGATATATATAAGTAGAAAGAGACCACCTCTTCTAAGCCAAACCTTCAACCCCTCTCAGAATTGCCACTGTACTCCTCCTGGTCGACCTCAAGAAGTGGGAGATGACCTCAAGTTCTCCCTAATCGCATTTGAAGGATGAGATTCTGATAATGAATGAAAGATGATTGTCATAATGGGGTTTCATTTTCATACTGCTAGGTTGGAAAGCAATTTAAATGGGGGAAAAAATGTCATGTGTCCTAAATGGTTAATGATCCTCAGCAAGCAATCTGTCCAGCATGAGAAAGACTTCTTTTGCAATCTGACAGCTGATCTATAATCAGGTTCTGCTTGGCTGCTGTCCTGACTCCTCCCCTGGCTCTCCATGGGGCTCACTGAACACCCTATGGAAGAAAAAAAAAAAGCCCAAACCTTTTATTACATGCATTTCTGATTTCCCAGAAGCTACTCAACAGAGGGGGACTGCAGATGCCTGCCAGATGTTGCTTTATCTTGTGGGACAGGAATGCTTTTTTCAGGTGTTTTGAGATTTATGTTTGTAAAATTAGAGCTGATGTATCCTTTCTCTTCTTCCTTTCCTTCATTCCTTCAATAAACATTAATTTAGCAACTACTATCTCCGGGACCATGAATGCAAAGATAAGCTACATAGTGTCTGCCACTCAGACTCCCAATTTAATAAGGTATATTGAGCAATTAAGCAGACCATTGTGATAAAGAGTGGTGCTGCACTGAAAGGAAGTGCCTAGGGTGATGTCAGAAACCTGAGGGTGGGTGCCTAATTCTGTGCTGGGGTCAGTGAGAGCTTCCTGAAAGAGGTGTCAGCAAGGACACTCACAAATTAGACTGGGAAGTAAAGCTATTTTAGGCAGAAGGAACTGCACATGAGAAGGGGCAGAGACTGAAGTAGCCTAGCATATGGAGAAGATAGTAAATTGCTCAGGAGAGGAGTTTTATGTGCCAACCAGAGGGTAATAGAAGTGAGGACAAAGAGGTAGATAGGATCCAGGTCAGGAAAGCCTTAGATGTCACACTTAGGTGATTAAACTTACTTTAAGGCTATAGATAAAAGTTCTTTATTTGGGTCTATCATCTATCTATCTATCTATCTATCATCTATCTATCTATCATCTATCTACCTATCATCTATCTATCATCTATCTATCTATCTATCTATCATGTATTTATCTGTCCTCACTGTGTGCCCTTTTTACTTTTTTTAATATTGTCTTTTAACTAACAGAAAATTTAATTTTAACTTAACTAAATTATCCAGATGTTTCCAGTTAGTTTCTTTGTATCTACTTTATGTATTTATCTTTTAAATGAAGTATAGATGACCTATAATATTTTATTAGTTTTAGGTGTACGACATAGTGATTTGACAATTATATACATTATGAAATGCTTGCCATGCTAAGTATAGTTACTGTTGGTCACCATCCCAAGTTACTACGATGTTATCGACTATATTCCCTAGGTTGTGCTTTGCATCCACTTATTTATTTGATAACTTGAAGTTTGTACCTCTTAATTCCCATCATCTATTTTACCTATTCTCCTGCTCCCATCTTCTCTGGCAGCCACCATCTTGTTTTCTGTGTTTATGAGTCTGTTTCTCTTTTTGTTTGTTTGCTTGTGGATTCATTGGTTCTGTTCTTTAGATTGCACATAAAAGTGAGATCATATGGTATTTGTCTTTCTCTGATTTATTTCACTTACCATAATACCTTCTAGGTCCCTCCATATTGCCATGAATGGCAAGATTTCGTTCTTCTTTATGGGTGTATAATATTCCATTGTATATATACCATGTCTTCTTTATCCATTCATTTATTGATGGACATGTATCTACTTTAACAAAACGTTGCCTATCCCAATGTCATGAATATACCTCATATATTTTCTTTTAGATTGATTTTTTTTTTATCTTTCACATTTGGATTTACTATCCCTTTAGAACTGACTTTCTAAATGATTAAAAATTTTATTCAATAAGTTATAATTCATTACTGTCATTTTTTAGAAAATTTTTTATTTAATCATCTTTAATGCAGTGTAATTGACATATGATAAAATGAATGTAATTGAAGTGTACATTTTGATAAGTTTGACTTATGCGTATTCCCATGAAACCATCATGGTAA
Source organism: Panthera uncia (assembly GCF_023721935.1). Taxonomy (NCBI): domain Eukaryota; kingdom Metazoa; phylum Chordata; class Mammalia; order Carnivora; family Felidae; genus Panthera; species Panthera uncia. The sequence continues at coordinate 125,674,927 of NC_064809.1, forward strand.
TCAAGCAAATGAACATATAGATCATCTCCAAAAGTTTATTAATATCTTTGGTAATCCCCCCTTCCCAAACCTCTTTACCCCCAGGCAACCACAGATCTATCTTCTTTCTGTCACAATACATTAGTTGGCATTCTTTAGCAGTTTATATAAATGAAGTCGATGGTATGTACCCCATTTTGTCTGGCTTTTTAAAAACTCCGCCTTGTTATTTTGAAATGCATCAATGTTGAACATATCCATAGCTCAATCCTTATTATTGAGTAGTAGCCATTTGTGTAGGTAAATAATTTGTTTATCCACTCACCTCTTGATGGATATTTAGGTAGTTCTCAGTTTGAGATGATTATATGTAACACTGTTATGATCATTAGTGTACAAGTCTTCCTATGGACATATACTTTCATTTATATCGGTAAATGTCCAGGTATTGAATATGTAAGTTGCTAATCTTTTTTAAATATGTAATTTTTTAATGTTTATTTGGTTTTGAGAGAGAGAGAGAGAGAGAGAGAGAGAGAGAGACAGCGTGAGTGGGGGAGGGGCAGAGAACAAGGGAGAATCAGAATCCAAAGAAGGCTCCAGGCTCTGAGCTGTCAGCACAGAGCCCAGCATGGGGCTCAAACCCACAAATGCAAGATCATAACTTGAGCCAAAGTCAGACATTTAACCGACTGAGCCACCCAGGTGCCCTGTAATTTGCTAATCTTTATTTCCAGTCAGTCATTTGCCTTTTTATTGTTCTAACAAATATCCTGGGTTTATTTTTTTAGATTTTACATTTAGTTCTATCATTCTTTTAGAGTTAATTTTGTGTATGTGCAAAGTATAAATGGAAGCTCTTAAATATACTGATAGATAATTGTTCTTGTACCATTTGTTGAGAACACTGTACTTTGTCCACTGAATTGTTTTTGCACTTTTGTTGAAAATCAGTTGACGATGTGAGTGTAGATCTACTTGTAGGAAATCTGGACTGATTCACTGATCTATTTGTCTATCTTTACACCAGTACCACGCTGTCTTGATTTCTGTAGACTTATAATAAATCTTGATATCAGATAGTGTACAGCCTTCAGATTTCTTTTTCAAACTGGTTTGGCCATTTTTGGTTCATTGTATTTCTATATGCATGTTGGAATCAGCTACAAAATAATTGGGAGGGTTTTTTTTTATTGGTATTGTGTTGCATTTATAGATCAATTTGGAGAAAAACATCATTTTAAGTTAATAGGTTTTTTAATTTATGACACATCTCTTCATTTATTTAGGTCCTCTTCATACTCTTTTTGCAAGGTTTTTTAATTTTCCAAGTGCCTGTCTTGAACACCCTTTGCTGGTTTTATCCCTGTATGCTTTATATTTTTGATGGATGCCCTTGAAAATAGTATTGTTTCTGTCATTTTATTTTTTGATTGTTCACTGCTGGTATATAGGAATAGAGTTGATTTTGTGTACTGATGTTATATCATGCAACGTTGCTAAATTCACATATTTGTGGTGGTAGTTTTGTGTAGTGCATGTGATTTTTAAAAATGTAAATGATAATGTTATTTGTGAGTTCAGGGAGTTTTATGTCTGTCTCTCTGACTGGGATTTCTTTTATTTACCTTATACTGGCTAGAATTTTCAGTACAATGTTAAGCAGTGCTGAGCATGGACAGCGTTGTCTTGTTTTTGATTTTAGAGGAAAATCATTTAGTCTTTCACAATTTTTTTAAAGTTTATTTTTGACAGAGAGAGTGTGAGTGGGGAAGTGACAGAGAGAGAGGGAGACAGAGGATCTGAAGCGGGCTCTGTGCTGAAGTAGAGAGCCCGATGCGGGGCTCAAACTCACGAACTGTGAGATCATGACCTGAGCTGAAGTCGAACACTTAACTGATTGAGCCACCCACATGCCCCCTAGTCTTTCACTATTAAATGTTCCTTGTAGATTTTCCATAGATACTTGTTATCAGGTTAAGAAACTTACCTTTTGTTCCTAGTTTGCAGAGGTTTTTTTTTTTTCTTTTTTATTCAGGAATGGATATTGAATTTCGCAATGATTTTCTTTTTTTTTTTTTTTTGAGGTGATCATATGATTTTTTATTTTTAATCTGTTAATGTGTGAATTATTTTCATGATTTTCAGATGTGTAGGGCCAGCTGATGAGCAGCTTTGATTTCATCTGTAACCTTAATTCTTCTTTGCCATAGGTACTACTCTCTTATTACTGCTGTAACAAACTACCAAAACTTAGTGGCTTGAAACAACATTTATTCTTTTACAGTTCTGTATGTCAGAAGTCCAAAGTGATTCTTAAAGTACCAGAATCAAGGTGTCCGTGGGGCTGGTTCCTTCTGGAGACTTCCAGGGAATCTGCTCCTTGCCTCTTCCAAGTCCTGGAGGCTGCAGGCATTCCGTGGCTCCTGGCTACATTACTCTAATCTCTGCTTCTGTTGACACATCACTTTCTCCTTTGTCTCTGACAGTCTTGTGTCTCTCTCATAAGGATCTCTGTAAATACAACAGTACCCGAATAATCCAGAATTATCTTCCCCATCTCAAGATCTATAACTTAATCGCATCTGCAAAGTCCCTTTTGCCGTAACAGTTCACACTCACAGGTTCTGAGGATTAGAATATGGAAATATTTGGGGTCTAATTATCTTACTTTTAAGTTCCAGAACTATGGTTCCATTTCATAGCAGATGGCTTTTTAATCTCCCTGAGGACATAACTATATTTATTCCGAAGTATTTTCTCTATATCCTCAATCACATTTGTTCTTTAGCGGGGAGGGCCAATTTTTCTGACGTTCGGTCCTGGTCCTCTTTCAAGGTGCATGTCTGTTCAAATATTTGACCGCTCTTGGCTGGTCCAGTTTGCAGTTAAAGGGTAAACTGAACAATAGTGAAAGCTGGCACACTGTTTATTACATCAAATATACATCTATTTCCTCATCAATGAATCTACATTCTGGACATTCCAAGAGGATTTCATCAGTGATGACACATGAGCAGAAGGGTGCATGTCTCCAGTTTTTGTGCTCTATCACCTGGGTGTTGTATCTTGATTCCCTGGACATAGAACATGCTAAGTCTCCCAAGATACACCTCTACTTCTCACTACTTTGTGGGAGACTTTAAATGCAACCAACTCTTTCAAAAACAAAAGTGTCTGTCTGTACGTATGTATATGCTTACACATTTGCCTCGAATTCTGCTATGTCTATTTCTCCAATGCCAACATTCATGCTAAGAGCCTTTCCAAAATAAGTCATTTGCTTCGTCTATATACTGGTTCTCAGGGTTTTTTTCCCCGAGGGCAGAAGATGGCCACGAGATAGTCAATGTGCAGGATGTGAGCAGCTGTTGCAAATTTAGTTCTCTAGTTAATTTCTCTGATCATTTTCCCATGATCCCTGCAGATCTTTGTATTTGGTGACTCTTAGCTTGGCATTTCTCTGGAGATTCTGTGGGAAAATCAGCTTTAGCATCAGCAGTTGTTTCTCTCCAGAGGTGAGTTTTTCTGTCCTTGTTTCTCCTTTAGACCAAGCCGGTCTGCCTTATTTTTCTTTCTCTTTGATGTCTTGTTTTTCTATGATTTATATCCATAAGTGGAATTGCTGGGTCATCAAGTATGTTCATCTTCAGCTATACCGTAATAAATATTGCCACATTGTTCACTAAAGTGTTTGAAATAGTTTCCCTTCCCACCACAGCGTATGAGTCCTCATTTATCCCTGTCCTCATAATCCTTAGTACTGTCATTTAAAAATTTTTTTTTATTTTGAAGAGAGAGAATGCACGCGCTCACGGGCCAGGGGAGGGACAGAGGAAGAGAGACAGAGAGAGACAAAAAGAGAATCTTAAACAGGCTGCATGCTCAGTGCAGAGCCTGATGTGGGGCTCCATCACACAACCCTGGGACCATGACCTGATCCAAAATCAAGAGTCAGTTGCTCAACCAAAGAGCCACGCAGGTGCCCCGGTTTTGTCATATTTTCTAGATTTTGCTTACCTGACAGGTACCTCATTGTAGCTTTAATTTTCATTTTCCTGGATATTGGAGAGATCGAGTATCTTCTCATATTTTATTGGGTATTTTAATAAAATTAACATTTTCTTAGTTGCTTATATGTTCTAGTTAGTAATTTTTTTTAAGTTAGTCATTCTTATTTATCACATTGAAATGCGGATATCTTCTGGAAACCTGTGGTCTTTTTTCTTTACTCACATTAGCTTTGATTTTTAAAAAGTTGTTTTGGGGCGCCTAGGTGGCTCAGTCGGTTAAGCGGCCGACTTCGCTCAGGTCACGATCTCGCGGTCTGCGAGTTTGAGCCCCGCGTGGGGCTCTGGGCTGATGGCTCAGAGCCTGGAGCCTGCTTCTGATTCTGTGTCTCCCTCTCTCTCTGCCCCTCCCCCGTTCATGCTGTGTCTCTCTCTGTCTCAAAAATAAATAAACGTTAAAAAAAAAAATTTAAAAAGTTGTTTTAACGTGTATTTATTCTTGAGAGACCGAGACAGAGAGCGAGTGGGGCAGGGGCAAAGAGAGAGGGAGACAAAGAATCCAAAGCAGGTTCCAGGCTCCAAGCTGTCAGCATGGAGCCTAACGTGGGGCTCAAACCCACGAACCATAAGATCATGACCTGAGCTGAAGTTGGACGCTTTACCGACTGAGCTACCCAGGTGCCCCTAAATGTGTATTTAAAAAAAATTTTTTTTAAATCTTTATTTATTTTTGAGAGAGAGAGAGAGACAGAGTGTGAGTGGGGAAGGAACAGAGAGAGAGGGAGACACAGACTCTGAAGCAGGCTCTAGGCTCCAAGCTGTTAACACAGAGCCCGACATGGAGCTTGAACCCACGGACCGTGAGATCATGGCCTGAGGACACTTAACTGACTGAGCCACCCAGGCGCCCCATAACTTTAATTTTTTTTAAGATTTACTTACTTTATTTATTTATTTATTTATTATTTATTTAGTAATCTTTAGACTCAACATGGAGCTTGAACTCACAACCCCGAGATCAAGAGTTGCACGTTTTACCCACTGAACCAGCCAGGCACCCCACATTAGCTCTGATGTTTAATTTACTGATTTTAATGTAGTATAATGTAACTTTTATTTATGTTCTGTGGTTTTTTTGGGTTTTAGTTTTATTAAAGTAGGACTCTGCTACCATGAGTTTATATAGATACCCTCCTCAATGTGATGTGTGTAATAATAGTAATTTGGGGAAACTTGTGAAGACTCGCTTATTGATCCAGTAGTCATTAATTTTCATGACTGTTTATTGTATTCTCAAGTAGAATATCTATGTTTTGAATTGCAGACAGGATTCTTGTAAGGCAGGACTCTTCGATCAAACTTGTTAATCATGTTTCTGAAATTATTTGTCGGTTGTGTTGTTCTATTCCTTTCTGTACATAGTTTTTTTTGTCTGCTTTTCCTATTGAATACTAGAAGTGGTGTATTAAAATATCCTATAGGTCTCCACTTTAATTTTTGTTTGTTTTTCTACCATAAACCATGTATGTATGTATGTACATATACATAATGTGCATGTAGCGATGTAACATGCATATACGTTCAGAATTGCCACATTTTCCCGGTGACATTCATTTTTTATGATCATATCATGATCCTTTTTATAATCATTAAGCTTTGGTTTTGAGGTTAAATTTTTATGCTGCTGTTACTAAAATAAACCAGTTTTGTGGTTTTTTTCCCCCTGACTTTACCTAATACATCTTTATTCTAATCATTTTCCTTCCAACCTTGGTTTGTCCTTATCTTTCAGGTATGTATGTATGTGTCTTGTAAAACACACACCACTGAGTGTTTTGCTTTGTTAAGGCTGCCATAACAAAGAACAATCAACTGGGTGTCTTAAACACAAAAATGGAAAGTCTCACAATTGTGGAGGCTAGAAGTCTGAGATCAAGGTGTTGGGAGCTTTTGAGGAAAAATCTGCCTCATACTTCTTCCCTAGGTGCTGGCTGACGTGATGGTAACTTCCAGCATTCCTTGTCAGTAGAAACATCACCTGATCTCTGCTTTCATCCTCAAATGTGATCTCCCTATGTCTATGCCTCTGGGTCTACCTCTTACCCTTTCTCTACAGACACCAGTCATATTGGATGTGGGGTTCACACTACTCCAATGTGACTTCATCTTAACTCTTTACATCTGCAATGACCCTATTTCTAAGTAAGGTCACTTTGGGGGCACCTGGGTGGCTCAGTCGGTTGAGCGTCCAACTTCAGCTCAGGTCATGATCTCGCAGTTTGTGAGTTCGAGCCCTGTGTGGGGCTCTGTGCTGACAGGTCAGAACCTGGAGCCTGCTTTGGATTCTGTGTCTCTCTCCCCCTCTGCCCCTCCATCACTCAGGGTCTGTCTCTTTATCTCTCTCTCTCTCTCTCTCTCTCATAAATAAATGAACATTAAAAAATTTTAAACAAGGTCACTTTCTGAGGTACTGGGGATTAGGACTATAGCATATGAATTTTAGGGGAACACAATTCAACCTATAACTCTCAGTTTTCAAAATTCAATCCAGGGGCACCTGGGTTTTTCAGCCTGTTGAGTGTTCAACTTTGGCTCAGGTCACGATCTCATGGCTCAGTTTGTGAGTTCGAGCCCCACATCAGTCTCGCTGCTGTCAGCACAGAGCCTACTTCAGATCCCCTCTGTCCCTCTCCTGCTTATGTGCACATGCATGCACACTTTCTCTCTCAAAATAAATAAATAAACTTAAAAAAAAAGAATCAGTTAAAAAAAAAGAAAAAGAAAAGTTACTTTAAAAAAATAAACAAATAAAAGTTCAACCTAAAAATACATGCGTAGGAGTGCCTGGGTGGCTCAGTCAGTTGAGCATCCAAATTCAGCTCTGGTCATGATCTTGGGGATCATGAGTTTGAGCCCTGTGTTGGGCTCTGTGCTGACAGCTCAGGTTTAGGTTCTGTGTCTCCCTCTGTGCCCCTCCCCTGCTCCCACTCTGTCTCTGTCAAAAAGAAATAAAAACATTTAAAAAAATGAAAATAAATAGGGGCGCCTGGGTGGCTCAGATGGTTAAACATCCCACTTAGGCTCAGGTCATGATGTCACAGTTTGTGAGTTCGAGCCCCACATTGGGCTCTGTGCTGACAGCTCAGAGCCTAGAGCCTGCTTCAGATTCTGTCTCCCTCTCTCTCTCTCTCTCTCTGCCCCTCCTCCACTAGTGCGCACACGCTCTCTCTCTCTCAAAAATGAATAAAAACATTTAAAAAATTTAAAAATAAATAAAAATAAAAAATATAAATAAATGCATGTGTATATTCACATATATTATCATATTATATACAATATTGTAAATATTTTGTATATAGAGATGTATATAAACATATTTGTAAATATGTATATACTTACACCTACTTTTTTGCTTTCTACTTTATCTATCTTACATCTGTATTTCTCTTTTCCTGACTTATTTCTGATTGGTCAAATAGTTTAAATTCTTTTTTCATTTCTTGCAAGTTATACACTGAATTTTGTTTCTTTTTGTGATGATCTTTAAAATTTAATTAAGTGTGGGGTGCCTGGGTGGCTCAGTTGGTTAAGCATCTGATTCTTGATTTCGGCTCCCCTCATGATCTCACGATTTGTAAGGTTGAGCCCCACATTGGGTTCCACACTGATAGCACAGAGTCTGCTTGGGATTCTCTCCCTCCCTCCCTCTCTGCTCCTCCCCTGCTTGCACACTTGCATGTACACTCTCTCTTTTTCTCTGTCTCTCAAGATAAATAAACTTCCAAAAATAAATAAATAAAATAATTAAGTGTATAATCTTTTTTCAGAACTACTCAAGCAACTTAGAATTTTGCCATCACATTCTCATATTATTTTTATTATCACCTAGTATATTTTTATTTACAACTTGTTTTTAACATGCTCCCAAGTTAGTCGCTATTATCATTATTTTATGTAGATAATACTTCCAAAAGCCTACACAACAATTAACTGTTGCTTTACTCAGTATCTTTGTTGTATCTAAGTCTTCCCTCTGGACAGGAGTTTTTTTCTTTCTGACATGTTTTTTTAGACATTCATTTAGTAAGAGAATTTTAATAATAAACAGAGTTCTGTTTCCCTGAAAAATAAGAAATTAATAATTTTAGACTGAAATCTCTTGTCTTTTCCTCTTGACTACTTTAACAAATTCCCTCCATTTTGGGTTCTTCAATATGTGTTTGGATGTGGGTTAAAAAAAATTATCCCGATTGGCATTCATTGCGCTTCCTAAATCTGAATATATGATTTCTTCATCATTCATAGAAAATTCTTACCCATGTATATCTTCAACAATTGCCACACCCCCACCCCATTCTTTCAATTTCTGTCCTAGAAATCTAATTGGATGTGTGTTGTAAATTTCTCAGTTTATTCTCTATACCTGATATGTTCTCTCTTTTTTACTGTCTGTACTGCATCCTTAATAATTTCCTAATATTTATTCCACTTCAAACATTTATCTATTTCCTTTTTAAAATCATTTACTAAATTGCCAATTTCAATAATCCTATCTTATTTTTAAGAAGATCTGTTTGGTTCTTAAGTCAACCCTGTGTTGTATTATTTTATTGGATATTGCTTACTTCTTGTATTTTCAAGTCTGCTTTTAATTTTCCACCTATTTATACTTTGAATCCAATAGTTCTATTATCTGAGGATACTGAGGGTCTAATTCTGATATTTATTCTTTTTTTAACGTTTATTCACTTTAAAAAAATTTTTTTTTATTTTTTTTTATTAAAAAAATTTTTTTAAGTTTATTTATTTTTGACAGAGACAGAGTGTGAGCACGAGCAGGGGAGGGGCAGAGAGAGAGGGAGACACAGAATCCAAAGCAGGCTCCAGGCTCCAAGCCGTCAGCACAGAGCCCAACGCGGGGCTCGAACTCACAAACTGCGAGATCATGACCTGGGCTGAAGTCGGATGCCTAACCGACTGAGCCACCCAGGTGCCCCAACGTTTATTCATTTTTTGAGAGACAGAGACAGAGTGTGAACAGGGCAGGGGCAGAGAGAGAGGGAGACACAGAATCTGAAGCAGGCTCCAGGCTCTGGGCTGTCAGCACACAGCCCATCGCAGGGCTCGAACTCATGAACCGTGAGATCATGACCTGAGCGGAAGTCAAGACACTTAACCGACTGAGCCAGGCAGACACCCCTCTTTCTGCTGACTCTTGCTCTCTGACTTAATTTCTCAGATTTTTATGCTTTCCTTTTGAACTTAGATATCTTCCTCAGCACATCTGCAGCTTTGAAAACCCTATGATGCCTGGACTGAGGACTTGCCCTCCAGAGAGGATTTTCATTCGCTATTGAGAACGGACCCTGATGTGTTTGGGGTTTCTCAGTACCCCAGCCCCTCAGAATGGGCAGCCTATGGTTATATATATTCAAAGAAGACTTTTTCTTTCCCAAAGCCCCATGCTGAAGCAAACACATTCCCTTGCAGCCTCCTTTGTTACAGGACACACTTTTTCTATTACATTATTTTACCTATAGTGTAGCCCCTTGAGGGTCTCCAGTTTATGCAGAGTTTCAGTTCCAACTTCCACCTTTAAAAAGCTAAAAGCCTTGTTTTCTTCTGTAACAGCCACTAAAACTCAAATATCTTGGTTAATAAGCATAGCAAATGCTTCCAGGAGAGTGGCTGCATGGGTGGCAGCTTAAAACTTGAATTTCATGTCTGTTTCAGGTCCCTGGAGATTTATCCTTTCTTCTCAAAAGCTCAGCTATGCATTTAAAAGAATGCTGTTACATTTTATTGTTCATTTCCAAGTATTTTTTTTTTTTTATGCAGGAGTTTTTCAAAAAGTTTGTCAGGTAACAAACATCATTGGTAAACAATTTTAAAATGAAAGTTAATAAGACTGGCTACTTAGGAAGATTATTCTGTTGGCCAGGTAGTGCAAGGAATGAGGGAATTACATACCACTCTTAGCTACTTATCAGCCCAGGACAGAAAACAGAGGGAAGAACAAAGGAGGACTTTGCAGGTGATTGTAAAAGGTTTGTACTTCTCCATAAGATGGGAGTCTGTTGGAGAATTTTACCAGAAGAGTGAGATCCTTATGAATTTTTAAAGGAGCACTCTATGGCCATATGGAGAATGGAATCATGGGAGGGCAGGAGTTAAAACAGAAAATATCACATTGCTGTGTACTCTGTTACGTTTATTAACGAGGGTAGAATATTTGGGGCTCCCTGGTTGCAAGCAGAGGTGAGGAATACAAGGCCATTCAAAGAGACCTATTTTTGGAGGACCAGCTGAGTTGAGTGGTCCATGGGTGACCATATTGTCTTTCTGACAGTAGACAGTAGAGAAAAGGAGTTAAGGAGAGATCTTGGTGAGGTGGAAACATGGCAGAGATAATATGGATGAGGAGTATCAGTGATAAGAATATAAATTACATTCCCTCTGCTAACATTTATATCCCAGACTTCAGAAATTCTCCAGGGAGCTGGAAAAGAAGAAAGAGTTTGGCCACGTGGAAATATTCTATGCAAATAGAAATGATTGACACCTGCAGATTCATGTTCTGTGTATGCTCTCCCATTTAAGGCTTTAAAGACCTCTGGGAGACAAGTATCACTACCCCCAGTTTATAGATAGGAGACTGAGGCTTCCAGATGTTAACTCACCTTCTTAAAGCCAACCACTAGTAACTGGCAGAATGACAGAGATGGAATTTAGAGTTTTATGGCCCTGAAAGTGTACTTTTTGAGGCTACCATGCTGGGAAGAAAGCTTTGTCTTAATCAAGGTGAGAATTATTCTGTCCAGTTTTGGAACTCAGAGGGGAGCCCAAGAAAATTACAGGGGCAGCCTGGACGCACCCTGGAGGTGGCTCTCATGCTCTCGAATGTTTTCAACTGTGTCACTTCGAGACAACGCCCCTTGGGCCTAGAGACGCTTTCTCCTCCCAGAATTCAAGTTCAGTTCTAATTCTTGAGCCTCTTTTTCCCTCCCAAGGGTCAGAAGTCACAGCTCCTGAGGGTGCCCCAGTCTGTTCTCATCAAGGCAGCTCTGTGTGCCCCAGGGGCCCAGGCTATTCTGAACCCTTACTTGTCCTTGCTGTTTCTTAATGGTGGAGCCTGCTGATGCCACACTGGGAAGAATGCATTTAAGAGGTGTCCTGGGGCTCCGTTAACCAGCTCTGCTTTTGTAGCAGGCTTGCTGGGGCAGGGATATGGAAATCATTTCTTTTCCCTCACTGTGGACCTTGAAACAGAGAAAGAGAGAGAGAGAGAGAGAGAGAGAGACCATTTCTTTAGGTAACAATATCCAACCATCTTCTCTTTTGCTTCTATTTGTTCTAAAACTCAGAGTTCAACATCGTGTGTACAAAGAGAAGAATCAGATTGACTTAAGAATTCCACGGGTCCAGATAATCAAACAAACAAACAAAACACTCAAGGAAGCAAGGATTGGGAAAAAAGTCCAATTCCACCAGCTGATGCTATAAATAAAGCAAGAAAGCTGTAAGGTCATGCATAAAGTCTACCAATTTCTGCCAGTAGGATAGGTTTCATTTACATTCACTGAGCATCTACTCTATGTTGGGTACAAATGTTTTCTTCTGGCTTTCGTCATATGTAATACTCCTGCAAAATTAGGGAGGTAAGGCATTGTTCACTGCCCTTTGCAGATGAGGACAGTGACATCCCCAGAGAGTAAATGACATGTCCAAGTTCGTTCAGCTCTGCATATCAGAAGCAGGATTATAACCCAAGTCTTTCTGATTCCTAAGTTTAGGGCTCTTTTCTCATGATCCTGCTGCCTTTTCCAAGAGCAGCTGGAAATTGGAAGTGGATTGAAGGAAAACTGAGCTCCTATAGAAGGGAAAAGGGTGCAGAAAAATGGTTGAATCGTGTCATTTCTCTCTGCATCCACCTTGACATTAGATCTGGCACGTGCCATTCATAGGTCATCTCTGTGCTTTTGTGTATTCTCCCCAGGGTCATACTCCAACGTGTTCCCAGAGACTCTGTTCTGCTTTCATTGTGGCCTCCTCTTAGCTTGCCAAGACCCTGGGAATTGAGTTCTATTTCTCAAGAAAGCATTCAGTGCCCCCAGTGTGCTGACCACTGAGACACGAAGGGATGCAAATATGGCCGCAGCTTAGAAGTAATGATGTCTATTTCAAGTTTGGTTGGCAGGCACATAACCAGATGCAGTCACTTACTGTATATGCTGGGCACTGGGTCCTGTTCTATTTGCTAGGGCCTTAACCAGGAAAATAATAAAATCTCTGTTCTACTTTGAGTTTATCATCTAGTGGGGGGAATTACACAATAAATAAACAAAACCGTAGAATGTCAGTTGGGAACCAGTGCACAGGTGGAAACAAAACAGGTGACAGGATGACAGAAAGTGAGGAGAGTTGCTACTTGGGGGTTTGGAGAAGATGTGTGTGGGGAGTCTTGTGTGTGAGAAGGGAGCTAAGTGAAATAATAAGGAGCCACGTAATTATCTGGTGGAGGAAGCAACCAGGGAGGGCCAGGGCCCTGATGTGGATGCACGCCTGGTGTATTCAAGGGATGGCAAAGAACCTTGGTGGCAGTGGTTCTCGGGGAGACAGCAGTGGGTGTTGGAGATCAGCTCAGAGAAACAGCAGGAGCCAGGATAATGTTGGGCCTGAGGCCAATGGTAGGGTCTGGGGTTTTAATGAGTCTTATCAGGAATAATAGGGGAAACCATTTGAGGGGTTTAAGCAGAGAAGTGAAATACTCTGACATGTTCTAGAAGAACATCCCCAGTAGCTGTTTAAAGAATGGCTGGTGGGGGGACAAGGGCTGAAGTGGGAGGATCACTTAGACTCAAGCAGCATTCCAGAAGAGAGATGGCCTCACCCTGGACCAAGGCCATAGCAGTAGGAGTGCTGGAAGACGTTGGGATTATGGATATACTTTGAAGTTAGAACTAACTGAATTTCAGGGCACCTGAGTGGCTTAGTCGGTTAAGCGTCTGGCTTTGGCTCAGGTCACGATCTTGTGGTTCGTGAGTTCGAACCCTGTGTCGGGCTCTGTGTTGACAGCTTAGAGTCTGGAACCTGCTTCAGATTCTGTCTCTCCCTCTTTGCCCTTCCCCTGATCACACTGTCTCTCTGTGTCTCTCAAAAATAAATAAGTGTTAAAAAAAATTTTTTTTAAAGAACTGAATTTCTAGGCAGACTGGATATGGGGTGTGGGATAAAGTATAAGTAATGACTCCAATATTTTTGGCATGAGCAGTTGGAATAATGGGGTCACCAATTATTGAGATGTTGGAGACAGGGAATGAAGATCAGAAGTTCAACTTTGGACTTACTAACCATGGGAGGTGTATTAAATAAACAATGTAAAGGCTGAGTAGGTTGGATATATGAGTCTAGAGAGGAGAGAGGAGGTCCAGGGTCGAATTATAGCTGGGGATATGTAATCTCAGGAAGCATTAGCTATAGCCATGAAATGAACTGACATCACCTGAGAAATGATTGCTGCTGGAGAGGTCAAGAACTGAAACCTAGAGCATAAACCTACATTTAATCCCTAGGAAGTTGGGAGAAACCAAAGAAGGATATTAAGAAGAACAGGTGAGTGATCAGAGGTGTGTGTACAGGAACCAAATGAAAAATGTCCTTCAAAAAAGAAGACATTTATTTATTTTCTTTTTTTTATTAAAGTGTACTTGACATACAATATCATGTTAGCTGCAGGTGTATAACATCGTAAGTCAGCATTTATATACATTACAACATGATCCTCATGATAAACAGAAAAGAAGGCATTCCTACCATTGCTTTGTGAACCAAACTATTCTGATGTGCAGAAGAATAGAACCCAAAATGATAGAACAGCACTCTTGGTGGGGGTGTTAGTGTCTCCAGGGCTGACTCAGTTACCTGTCTCCATATGGCTTTCAGAAAACCAGTGGCAGGTCAGGAAGAGAGCAAGAGCAAAACCCGGAAGGGATCTGAACGGACAGTGGACTGTGAACCCGTGGGAGACATCCTTTCATGAACATGTAGAATAATTAGAAACTAGCTTGAAGGGACCCCACTTATGGTAATCAAGCCACTGGGCACTTAATTTGAAAATAAAATTGAAATGGGTTGAGACTCTTAAATTGTAATTTAAGGGAGATTTGATTTTCTAAAAGTGTTTACATTTTCTGCACATTAAAGAAAAAACATAAAGAATGTCAAAACACTCTGCAAAAAAAAAAATACAAACTTCTGAAAAGAAAGGGTTATTTTTATTTTTTACCACATCAAAAGCTCTACACAAGGGAAAGGTGACAACCAGTCTGAAAAATGAGCAAACGATAGCAACATACAGCTATAGAAAAAGAAATGTAAATGTCCAATCAATGAGAAGGATGCTAAATCTCATTTGTAATTTAAAAATGCAAATGTAAGCAATGAGATCTCATTTGTCACCTTTCAAATTTACAAATATTAAAAGGATTGATAATATTCACTTTTGTCAAGGGTACCGAGCAACAGAAACTCTCATATAGAGTTGGTGGAAGTGTATATGAACACATTTTAATGGGGTAATTTGTCAATATCAATCAACATTTTTTATAGAGTGGTTTTTTTTAAGTCTATTTATTTGAGAGAGACTGAGACAGCACAAGTGGGGGAGGGGCAAAGGGAGAGGAAGAGAGAATCTGAAGCAGGCTCCACACTGCCAGTGCAGAGCCCAACGTGGGTCTTGAACCCATGAAACTGTGAGATCCTTACCTGAGCCGAAACCAAGAGTTGGAGGCCACCTAGGTTCCCCTCAATCAACATTTTTAAACACATTTTTAACTTTAGAATTATTTTAGATTTACAGAGAAATTAAGAAGACAATGCAGACAGTTCCCATACACCTCACATCCAGTTTCCCCTATTATTAACATTTCCCATTATTATGGCACATTTGTCACAAGTAATGAACCAATATTGATCCATTATTATTAAGTAAAGTCTTTAATTCACTGAGATATCTTTAGCTTTTACCTAATGTGCCTCTTCCCATCTAGGATTCATCTCAGACACCGTATTATATTTAGTCTTCATGTCTCCCTGGTCTCCTCTTGGCTAAGAAGTTTCTCAGATTTTTCCTTGTTTTTGATGACCTTGACAGTTTTGAAGAGTCCTGGTCAGGTACTACAAAGTCTGTCTACAAAGATTGTCCCTTAATTGGGATATGCTGATGTTTTTCTCATGTATCAACATGTGTCACATGTTCTTGGGAGGAAGACCAAACAGGCCAAATGACATTCTGGAACCCATCCCATCCTAATAAGGGTACATATTATCACCATGAATTTTTGCTGCGGATGCAGTGTTTGCCAGGTTTTCTCCTCTGTATTTTCCCACTTCCCTACTGGGTTTTCTGGAAGGAAATCACTATGTATAGTCCCCACTTATGGAGTGGAGAGACATGCCCCAACTCCCTGCAGGTGGATTTTCTACATACGTTATTTAAAGTCCTTCTGCATGAGGAATTTGTCTCTTCTCCTCCATTTATTTATTCAACATTGTTTTACATCAGTATTGATTCATAAATTTTTATTTTATATTTAGAGTCAAATACTATGTTATTTTGTGGTTCAAACTGTTCCAGTGTTTCCTTTGGGAACTCTTTCCCTAGGCTTCCTTCCCTATCCCTTTGACATATCTTCATCATTGTACTTTAAAACAAAAAAATTTTTTTTCTTATTTTCTGGAACTACAAGATGCTCCAGGCTCATCTTGTAAATTCCCTACCCCAGTCCTAGAATCATCCATTTCTCCAAGGAGCACTGGCTCCTTTTATTAGAAAATGTTATCTTAGAAACCAAGATCTAGGTACAAGGTGTTCTTACTACGGAGGTGACTCTTGGTTTCTAGGCCCTCTTTGCCTACAGAATGAATATACTAATTGCTTTATAGATGCCTATCTTTAAATATTTCTATATGTAAACAACTGCATCTATATTAGGCAACATATTAATTGATACTGATGTGTCCAATTCTAATCCATTACAACATGGATTATTCTAGTCTTCTCCTCTTGCCTATTTGTAACATCAGACTCCCAACAGCAAGGAGCCTGACTCCCATCATCCATTTACTTAATTGCCTGTATGTATGGTGGTTCCAGAATCATTATCCCATATCTCCTGGGGAAACAACTATCGACCAGAGTAGCGGACTTGTATTGTAGCTCATATTGCCTTCAATCTTAGAGAATCCATTCATTCCCCAAAATTAACTTAAATCAGCACTTCTTTCAGTGAGGCTGCTTTGTACACTTGGAATACAGTTAGCTTATTTTTTGTCCTGTTCTGCACTCCATCCTGGCATTTCCTGACCTCCTAAATATATTCTTTTCTTTTTTTTTTTTTAATTTTTTTTCAACGTTTTTTATTTATTTTTGGGACAGAGAGAGACAGAGCATGAACGGGGAAGGGGCAGAGAGAGAGGGAGACACAGAATCGGAAACAGGCTCCAGGCTCCGAGCCATCAGCCCAGAGCCTGACGCGGGGCTCGAACTCACAGACCGCGAGATCGTGACCTGGCTGAAGTCGGACGCTCAACCGACTGCGCCACCCAGGCGCCCCTAAATATATTCTTTTCGAATTTGTCTACATTTGACGAATGCCAAGTGTCAATTACAAGATCATACAAAATAGCTTCACCACCCTAAATAATCTTCTGTTTCTCACCTAATCAGCCCCCTCCCTTGACCACATGGTAACAAGCCCTGATCTGCTTGCCATAGCTATAGTTTTATCTTTTCTAGGATGTTCTATAAATATGATACAGTCTGGAGTGTTTTCAGATTGGCTTTGTAAACTTAACAATGTACTTTAACATCCATCCATATCTTTGTGTGGCTTAATAGTTTGTTCCTTTTTATTGCTGAATAGTATTCCATGTATGGGTGTGTCAGGGTTTATTTATCCACTCGCCTAATGAAGAATATCCTGGCTGCATCCAGTCTTTGTCTATTATGAATTAAGCTGCTATAAAAATTTGCATTCTGGTACATGATGTTTCAGATCAGTTTTGAAAGTACTAGGCGCATGATTTGGGGGGTTTTGATAAGCGTTTGCTTAGCTTTGTAAGAAACTGCCTGTCTTCCAAAGAGGCTGTACCATTTTGCATTCCCACTAGCAATGAATGAAAGTCCTTGTTGCTCTGTGTCCTTGATGACAGTTGATATTATCAGTTTTTTTTTTATTTTAGCCTAATAAGTATATGTAGTGGCATTCCATTATGGTTTCAATTTAAATGATGTTGAGCACCTCTTCTACCTTTTTGCCATCTATATATCTTCTTTGGTGAGGTGTTGTGATCTTCTGCATATTTTTAAATTGGATTATTTCTTTTCTTTATTGTTGAGTTTTATGAGCTCTTTTATATATTTTGGATACAAATCCTCTATCAGATGCACTTTTGCAAATATATTCTTCTATTCTGTGCCTCCTCTTTGCATTGTCTTCCTGTCTTTAACAGAGCAGATGCTTTCAATTTTAGTACAGTTCAACATATCATTGTTTCCCTTCATGGATTGTTCTTTTGATGTTGTATCTAGAAATTCATCACCAAACTCAAAATCATATTGATGAGGGAGCTTGGAGCAAGCTGAGGGCAAAATACAGGCTGGCACACACACCCCACCCCCACCCCCGCCCCCAGGTGGGATCTGTGTGATATTCCTTGGACTCGCTCAGCTACCCAAGAACAAAGGAAAGGGGTTTAAGTGCTTGCCGTGGTGATGTGGGAAACTAAGGCAAATGAAAAATTAAATTCCTTTACTGCCTACAGCCCATTGACAAGTCCTTGAAGCCGTCAGAGTGACCTCCCTCCAGGAGCTCAGCTGCCTTGATGATGACACTTTGCTAGGGGCAGAAGAGAACCTTAGCTTCACATTATCCCAACCTCGAGGATCCTGTAAATCTACTTCCTTTATCTCAACTGCCCCAAGATAATATGCTGGCAATAACACTTCAAGCTTATGGCCCCCCGATATACATCTGAGGGGTCTCATGACTGAGGTTTTATTAAATGGTGATAAATGGAGTTTCCGTAGCAACAGCTAGCCCCTCAAGGTCCTGGAAACCTTGCTTCCAAAATACCTTAGAGTCTTACTCTACCCCTGCCCCCTGCCAACCTGAGGGTGTGTAATGAGTTACTGGTCACAACCCTAGTGCAGCTCTCCCTCCCCTGTGGGTCCTGTTCCCATGTTTTAATAAAATCACCTTTTTGCACCAAAGACGTCTTCAAGAATTCTTTCTTGGCTGTCGGTTCCAGACCCCATGAACCCCTCATCACCCCAAAACTTCATCAACATCAATTTTCTCCTTTATTTTCTTCTAGACATTTTTATAGTTTTACATTTCATATTTAGGTCTATGATAGCTTTTGAGTTAATTTTTCCTTTAGGTATAAGGTCTATTTCTAGGTTACTTTGCTCATACATGGATGTCTAATTATTTCATACCATTTGTTGTAAAGACTATCCTATCTCAATGGAAGTGTTTTGCTCCTTTATCAAAAATCACTTGACTATATTTGTGTGGGTCTGTTTCTGGGCTCTGTGTTCTTTTCCATTGACCTCTCTGTCATCTATTCTGTTTTGATTACTATAACTTTATAACCAAGTCTTGAAATTAGGTTAAGGTGAGTCCTTTGGTTTTGTTTTCCTTTAGTATTGTATGGACTATTCTAGATATTTTGCGTTTCTCCATAAAACTTTTGGAGAAACTTCTGCAGTTTGCCAACACTGCAAAATAACTTGTTGGAATTTGATTGCTATTTGTGTTGCATCCATAAGTCCAGTTGGGAAGAATTAATAACTGCATTGAGTCTTCTGATTCATGAGCTCGGTACATGTCTCAATTTATTTAGAACTTTAATGTCCCTCAACAGTGCTCTACAGTTTTTTGCATACAGATCCCAAACACATTTTGATAGACTTATATCTAAATATTTTATTTTTGGTGATTTTATAACTTTCATATTCCAGTTTTTCACTGATGGTAAATAGGAAAACAACTGACTTTCTTATTGACCTTGTATCTTTCCATCTTGCTGTGCTCACTCATTAGTTGCAGGAGATTTTGTAGATACTTTGGGATTTTCCACACAATCATGACTTCCCGTAGCCTAGCGATTCTTCTCCTGGGAATTTTGTACTACAGATACTCATGCATAAGGGCACACATTTTATATACAGAGGTGAAATGGTGAAATCTGCTAGCTGAGACATAAAGTCTGAATCTGGGCTTCTTTATTGTTTAATAAAGAAATTGGCTGGACTTTGTCCTTATTTCTGGGAGATGACCTCTCAGTCCTTGGAATTTCTTGAGTACTAGGGGTGTCTTTGTTATTCCTGGTGAGTGCCTCCCACCACACCTGATAGTTATGCTAACAAGGTCACTCTAGATGGGCCCCTAGATGGTTTGCTCGGGGTGGAAGCTGTCAGGTGAGAAAGACCAGCCTAGTGACTAAAAGAGGGGGGCTTTGTGCCCTGTTGATATTAATCCCACCTCCAGCAGGATAGAGCAGTTGGAGATCCAGTTCCAGTACATGGCCAGTGATTCAGTCAATCTTGCCCCTGTAATTAAACCCTGGTGAAAAGCTCTAGTGAGCTCCCTTCATTGACAATACCTAACAATGCATCCAGAGGGTACACATCCCTGGGGATACAGAAGCTTCCCATCTGAGACTTTCCCACATCTCACCTTATGTTTCTCTCCCTTTGTATCTTTTTGTTGTTGTTTTAATAACACCAAACTTTTAAGTATAGCATTTTCCTGAGGTCTGTAAGTCATTTTAGTGAGTTGCCAAACCTGGGGACCTAGCAGGAATCCACAAGTTTGCAGACACCTGGTGAGAAGTGGGGGTGCCCTAGGAACTCCCAAACTCATGGCTGATGTTTGAGGTGAGGGTGGTCTTATGGAGGACTGTGAATGTACCCTTTAAAGTTTGGCTTAACTCCAGGTAGTTGGTTCAGAAGTAATTGCACTCATGTTCCTAAGAGTCCAGAGTTTTAGACAAAGAGGAGTCTGAAAAAGCTAAAGTTAGGACAACTAGACGTAAGCCCTGCTTTATTTTCTCCACAGAATCACCTGTTTTCCGCAAATTCTGGCCCTCACCAAACCACACCAGTGGCACTCACTGTAGTTTCTCAAGGCCCCCAACCCATGATCCATTCTTTGAAACATCCTGGAAATATTTCCCGGTGTAGGACATAACACGGTAGTGTTTTTTTTTTTTTTTTCCTTCTGGGCCAACAAGATTAGTTATTTTGAGAGCAAGATAAAAATCACTCAGTCATTTCTCTCCTGCAGGCAAAAAAAGCAGGCAAGAATAAAAACCATTTCACTTCTTGTCTTGGGTAATTGCTGGTTTGCTTTTTGCCAAGTGAATTCAGGGATTACTTGAATGCTGGAATGAGTAGGCAGCCAAGATGGCTCCCTCTTTGCAATTCAGGAAATCGGGCTTGTTCTGCTTCATTTTTCCCCTTTGGAACAGCAAGCAATTTTTAGAAGTCTTTTCCTGAGTCTGCTTGGTGCCCAAGCATGAATTCTGAAAGACAGAGAGAATGGAACCGCTAAAGAAAAGTTGAGTTGTGATATTGGAGGGAAGAGAAGCACAGGTGTGTAGTGTAGCAAGAACCATGGTTTATACACAGCAAGCCAAAGGTTACCGTTTTCTTTGTTTTTGTTGTTATTGTTGATTTATTTGTTTAAGAGTATATCTTGTAATGACAAGGTCTGGAAAATACAGTAAGAAAATGGGGTGCAGCCCCTTCAGGCTTCTAGAAGGAGAGGGGTCTCTGACTTAGCCTGGCTCAGCTGGATGCACTAAGCTTCCCCTGGCAGGTCAGGCTTTTCAAGAGCATCCATCCCCTCCAGCCAGTGGGGGTATGGAGGTAGTTCCACAGCTCTTGTCTTATAGCAGGAAGGCCTGAACATTTGGGGGGGGGGGGCGGTAAAAGTTTTGTTCTTAGAGAAAAGATTGGACTGATAGGGAAGATTTTCTTCTCCCGCACAATTTATGTGAGATGTAACCCTCTACACCATGAAAGAGAACATAGGAGTTTATTTCTGAAAATATCTATGGAGTAAGTGCTATGTAGAGCTGACTCTGAGCTGAGAATAAAGAATACAGAACTGGGGCGCCTGGGTGGCGCAGTCGGTTAAGCCTCCGACTTCAGCCAGGTCACGATCTCGCGGTCCGTGAGTTCGAGCCCCGCGTCAGGCTCTGGGCCGATGGCTCGGAGCCTGGAGCCTGTTTCCGATTCTGTGTCTCCCTCTCTCTCTGCCCCTCCCCCGTTCATGCTCTGTCTCTCTCTGTCTCAAAAAAAAAAAAAAAACGTTGAAAAAAAAAAGAATACAGAACTAAGACACTTCCCAGCAGGTCATAAAGGAGCAAGTGAAAAATTAGCCTCTCATATGATCAGGGCTAATAGTAGAGAGATATGCATGGGAACAGAGATGAGAACCCAATTCCAGAGTGGAGACAATGGAGAAAGAAGAGGAGGGAATATCTGACCTGGAGGCATTCTGACAGCTTGGAAAGGGCAGGGGTGTTAAAGTCCATCAGGTAAGGTGAAATTCCTTATCCAGCTCTGTGACCTTGGGAGTCATGTAGCCTTTCTGAGTTCACATGTCTTTACTACCCTATAAGATGATACCCACCTCATGGAGTTGTTGCTAGGATTTGATGAGATTTTTTACACTGGTCATCTAGAACAGTGCCTGACCCATGGTAAATCCCAGTAGGTGGTAGGTCAGTGGTTGGAATTATGGTCATGTTGGATATCTCCATTTCAGTGGAGTGGCTGTAGGGAAGCAGAAGATGACTCATCTCTCACTTGGACAACTAAGCGGATACTGAGGATAAGCAAAATTAGGTTTGGAGAAGGAGGAAGAAAATGAGTGTGGTTTGGAATGTTGCAGCTGACGCACCTTTGGGACACCTGGGGAAGGAGGATAATCGGGAAGGGAAGCCGAGGGAAGAGGCAGGAGTTGCTGACTGCAGCAAGGGAACTCCAACCATCCAAATAGCTCAGAACCCCCTCTGCCTCCATCTTTGGACTTCCTGTTAGTGGAGCAGATGACCCAGTCTCTCTAATGACTCACTTCATTTTGATTCAACTCCCTGAACTCTTTGAGGACAGCTGCAGGCAGGCATGAGTCCTTATTTGACTCATTCATTCGATCATTCATTTTCAGTAAATATACTAAGGTACCTACTATATAGCAAAAGCTATACAGAATGGAGGAAACCACATTGAACGAAATGGTTGCATTCCTTGCTCAATGATATGAACTGTACTTGTATGTATATAATGTCAGGCATGTCCATGCCCCACCCCCCGCTCACTGACAGTTTCAATTTCAGTAGAGGAGGGCATGTTTCCTTTCACATCAACTCTGGATGACTTTGTGGCAAAAAGAAAAAGAAAATGTAAAAGGAAACCACCTTGGATGGGCTTTTAGAAATTATAAAATCCAGTTTTCTCCATTCACCAAATACTGAATGTGTATCGTGTACCAAGCACCCTTATTTTTCAGATGAGTAAAAGAAAACTAAGGGATTTTATGAATTAATTGTTTGTGTTCCCCTACTGAGTCCATATGTTAAAGCTCTAACCTCCAGTATGTGGAGATAGGGCTGCTAAGGAGGTAATTAAGGTTAAATGAGGCCATAAGGGTGGGTCCCTCATCTGATAGTATTAGTGTACTTATAAGAAGAGCCACCTGAGAGCTTGCTCACTCTACCCCACCCGCTTGCACAGGGTGACTGGGAAGATGTCATGTGGGCATATAGCAAGGAGACAGCTGTCTACAAGCCATGAAGAGAGAAGAGGGCTCTCACCAACACCTTGATCTTGGACTTCCCAGCCTCCAGAACTATGAGAAAATAAATGTCTCTTGTTTAAGCCACTCAGTCTATGGTTATTTTGTTATGGTGGCCCATGATGGCTAAGATAGGAGGGTCAATATTTTGCCTAGGGCCACCCAATGAATATATGAAAGGGCCAGTGTATTACTAGTTAGCTATTGTTATCTGACAAACGATTCCAAAATTCAGAAATGCAAACCTTAATCATTTATGATTTATAACGTATCGGCAGATTTTCCAGGGCTTGGCCACTCTCGACTGGCCTCTGTTATGGATAAGTTTGTTCCATGTGTCTCTAATCCTCTTGGGGCCATCAGGCTAGCCTGGGAAGGTCCTTCTTATGGCTATGGCATAGGTCAGAGAGAACAAGTAGAAACATGTACGAAGTCTGGCAAGTGGCACATGGTCACTTCTGTTTCATTCTATTGGCCAAAGCAAGTTTTGGAATTGGAGCAGAGTTATTTCCACCTCATTCTACTGGCTAAAGAATATCAAATAGATGAGCCCAGAATCATAATAGGGAGATAATACAAAGTGGCATGATAAAGGATGTAGATAGAGGAAGGGGCACAAAACTGGGATCGTTAAGGCAAGCTAACACATCCAGGATTCAATCCAGGTCTCAAGCCAGAAGTTAGGGGGAGCAGTGATCACAGCCAACCCTTCTAGTGTTTTTCCCCACCTAAGCCCAACCCATAACCTCATACCATTCCCTACACCTCAGGCTACCACTTCTATACCAGGACCAAGGTCTCCCCATACTTCCAAGCCTGGGGTATTGAAATTTTTTTTGCTTATTCCCATTTCATGAAAACTTGCTCTCTGGGGGCTTAGCTGAAAAAAAAAGAAGCTAATTACTAAATTCTGTAAATATTTAATCTGAGTATTTAATCCGTATGTGGCTCTATTCCAGGTACTAGGGTATTAGTCTTAGAGATAAATCATAGAACCAATTCTCAGAGTATGCACTCCAGTGGGTGAAGTGATACATGTACATGATCGTTTTCATCCCTGTGCAAAAAAATACTGAATTGGATGCCCAGCACTACACTCATGGAGCAGACGTTTGAGCCCTGCTCTCCAGATTGCCATGCCAACAAGCTTTTTGCTATCCTACAACATGGAAGAAAGAAAAAGGAAGCTCACATCCCCGAGTGATGGGAAATCTGGAAAGCATTTGAAATGGAAAGTCTATGAAAGATGTGAGTCTCAACCGGATAAGCAATGCTAGTAATAATAATAATAATGATGCGCATCTCCAAGTCTTATTCATGCCCAGTCCTCTACTGCGAAGTCACTCTCCTTTTTCTCCCTGTCTACCTAAAACGCACCAATCCAATTTGACCCAGTATTTGGGGGGGGGTCAAATCCCATTCCCTCCAAGACCATGTTCCTAATACTGGGTCAAATCCCATTCTCTCCAAGACCATGTTCCTAATACCAAGTGCATTCTGCACACATCGCTCCTGGTGTCTGCTTCCCCATAGCAGGAATGGGAATTGACTGTAAGAGAGCCGGGAGCCAAGTTTGTGCTCACTTGTGTTTTTTCCTAATTGTTTTATGTGGAAATGTTTTATCTTCATGACAGCAGAACACATTCCTTGAGGAAAAAACAATATGTCTTCACTTTATTTTGTCCCCTAATGATGGTTAATCTATGTAGGCAATGCTCAGGATATAAATGTTCATTCAATACACAACGTCATGGCTTGTGCTAGGCTCTGCAGGTAGGGAGATGAATGAAACACTATTCCCACCCTCAAAAAGCTGCTAATCTCCCGAGAAACAGATGTTTAAAGAGATGAAGAGGAGCCCTGTTAGAGAATGCCTTTTTGCCACCCCACACTCTCTCCCCCACCCCACTTCACCAAAGTAGGTGCCAAAAAATAACATGGACTTGCTGGAGTCTTAGGTAAAGAGCAGAGATGCTCAGAGTTAAAGGCAGATGGGAGGGAGCAGCAGGGTACCCTGAAGCCACTTTATGTGGTCCCTTATTTCAGACAGAGTCTCTGGGAGCTGTCCTCAGATGATCTGACCCTGTGTGTGTTGTGGTCCTAAAATAAAATGCAACGAGACCGAGAAGAGGACCAAGAGGAAAGGAGAACAAATAATCTGTCTAGGGTCTTAACTGGACTCCACACACTATCCTGACCTGGAATGTGCTTGCATGAGTGGATTGAAGGACATTGTTTCCAAGCCCATGACAGTATCCAGAATGGAGAGCCCAGCTTCTGCCCTTGTGTCCCTGCCCTGCTGGGAAGGAGAAGCATCTTGCCAGCTTCCACTTCCCCATGCCAGGGGATGATGTGTGCCAATGCCCCCTGAGATCCCCCTGACTCCTCAGACACAGCTCACATGAGGTGTCTTCTGTCACTGCCAGTGCCCTCCTCCCTGGGCAAAAAAAAAGAGAGGAGGAGTCAACCTGGACTTGCTCTGAGATGCTTTGTCATTAAGAATCACCACCACAGACGAGCCCACTGAAGGATGTTACCAATAGGAGCAGGGCAAGGTTTGATCCTCTGTAGGCTGAACACAGACCAGGAAGTATTAGCTGTGTGCCTATCCAATCTCCAATTGCACATGAAGTTTGGGAAGAATACTTGATTATAGAGCAGTAGAGAGTATTTTCAAATCAAACTTCTTGAAGTAGACTTTAGATACAATAAATGAGTGTACCCATTTAAGTGAGTAATAGGAAATATTTTGCCATATGTGTACACCCATACACCAATACCCTATTCAAGACATAGAAAATTCCCATCCTCCCAAAAGGTTCCCTCCTGCCCCTTCCCAGTCAATTCCCCTTGCCTTCCAGCAGAGACAACCACTGATCTGATTCCTATCACGGTTAAATGACTTGGTCCTGTCCTTAAGATGGAAAACCAGTAAATCTAATACAGCCTGATCTATGCTATACTGGGAAAAGTGTGGAGTAAATGTGGAAGTGCATAGGAAAGTCTTTCTTGAAGTGACATTGAAGTTCAAATTTTAAAGATGAAGAGGAATTATCCAAGTAAGAAGGTGATAAAGGCTGGGCAGAGGGAACTGCTTTCACAACAAAGCAGTGACAAAAGGAGCCTGACCCTATCAAAACCTGTAAGAGGTTCAGTGTGGTGGATTATGGAGAAGACGGGATAAACCATGAGAGAATTAAATAGGAGCCTTGAAGACCTGATAACAAGGCTTCCTCAGATCCCCATTTACCTGGTGTTGGGTTTATAGTAATTGCCTCTGTCACCAGAATATAAGCCCTATGAATGTGAGTTCTTTGCCAATTTTGTTAACTGTTGTATCCCCAGGACCTACATCAGTGCCTGGCATTCAGTAGGAACTCAATAAATATTTGTTGACTGATTGAATCAATTCACGAATCCCTAAATTTGTCCCTATTAAATATGTGTGCTATAAAGACTAAAGGATAACAGCTAAATCGAGATGTGAGCCCTGGAGGTTTGCCAGGCTGTCCACTGACCCTCATGTGCTGACCTGTCGTTGTGGATGATTCAGTCAGTGCAGGGATAGTCACAAAGTCCTCTGTTCTGAGGGTGGCCCTTCCAGGCTTCTATCTGAGGTGCAGGGGAAGTTTTCTGGTCCTAGGCTGCTCATCAGAATGAAATGCACTGATAGAGAAAGGAACAAGAAGAGAACATGGAAATGGAGGAGGAAGTTAGTAAATTTTCCCTGCTCCACTTCTGCACTCCATAGAATAAGAGAAAGTCCATAGTGATAAACCCTCTGGCTTTACCCAGCTGTGATGTTTACAAAGTTACAGACTCTCATCCCGTCCCGGCCAGACGGTCAAGGCGATTCTCCCATTTGGTAAATGGGAAGACTGAGGCTTACAGAGGGGAATCACTTTGCCCACTGTCACATGGCCACCCAGAGTAAGGAAGGGATGACATTCAGGACTCCTGACTCACGGCCAGCAATACACAGCTCAAGCTTCAACTTCTTCATGACCTTTCTTCTCTTCCCTTCTAGAACTGTCCACTTTCCTCTGTGTCACCTTCCCGTCTGGATTTCAGTGAGCCTCTATAATACTTGTTTACAAGCCTGTCTTCTCAAGGTCAGGAACAATATTGCCCCTCCTTAGCACGGTGTCCAGCATATAGTAGGTACTTGATCTGATGATCACTCTATATCACAGCGGTTAAGGACACAGGAATTGGAGAAAACTGGATCTGGATCCCAACCGCACTGTTTATTAGCTGTAAAGCATGAGGCAGGTTGCTTTATCTTCCTGTGCCTCAATTTCATCATCTGTAAAATTATGCACATAGAAGTCCAATACATAGTAAGTGTTTGATAATTGTTGGCTGTTATCGCTATTAATAATAAATATTCATTGGCTATCATCTTCAGGCAAACATGCTAATTCCCAAAAGACACAGCCATTTAGAGATCCTGACTTGCTGGCCCAGAGTCCCATCTGGACTCATGTTAGAAAGAAGTTGGAGGAAAAAAGAAATTACTGGACAATGTGTGCTAACATGTGGGGGGGCAGAGATAATTCAGCCTTCTGCAAATGAAAATTAATCATCTTGGCTTTACTCTGCAGGCAGGCAACAAAAATGCCAGCTTGCCCCTTCCCAGCCACTGGCGGGATTACTCAGGAAATGAAGAAAGAAGACGGGATTTGTTGGAAGAGGCGGCCCCACAAACCACATTCTCCCCATCAGATAAGGGCATTATCAGCTTCCTTTCCATCCTCTTTCTTGCTCCTGAGCTATCCAGGGCTACAGACCCCCAGTACAACAGTCTTATGCTTCCAGCATTGTTACTTCTTAGATTAATCTGGTTTCAATATGTTCCAACAATACATACTTTATCTATGAATGCTAAAAACAAACCCAAAAAAACCTATCCGTTACAATTGGAATAGAGGCTAAGGCACTAGATGCATCTGCTAAAAATGTCACTGCTGAGATAAACACACATTGCACACGTCCCCTTAGCACCTTGGAGAACATTTTCCTGAATGGATGGTAGTCAATTTCCTGAGTCTCCTTCTCAAAATGATTAATAGAATACCCCAGTGCTTCTTCACATGCAGGCAGAGCTGTCTACTCTTTGTCCCAAGCACTTTGTCATGCATCTTCAACCCTGATGCTGATGACAATTGTGTGACATGGGGGGAGGGGTTCATATCACTATGTCTAGTTTTCATGGAGGGCAAAATTAGGACACAGAGTTTTGATCTTACTTGGCTGAAGTCATAGCTACAGCCAGGGACATGTTTTCTCATCCTCCAGACCCACAGTTTTTCTACAGCCATATGGTAGACACCTGTTACTTGCCCAACCTCCACTCCTCTTTCTTCTCACTAAGAAAGAACAGCATGCCCAGCTGGCAATACTCACCTCTCCATACTTTCCTGCAGCTAAGTGTGACCATGTGGGCCTGCACTGACCATGTGAGGTGTTTGGGAAACTACTTTAGTCAGTACAGATTCAGTGCCTCGTTTCACCCTTGTGGCCCTTTCTTATCATTTTTGCCTGTAACATAAACATAGGAGTCTGAAAGCACAGCAGCCATTGGGGCCATGAGGTAACTCACCGTGGGACAAAATGCTAAGAATGGCAGAGAAAAAAAAAAGTCTAATATCATTATGGCATTATGGAGCCATTACCGCAACATGAGATTGCCCCCACCCCACCTGCTTCTTGTTGCAACAAGCCATAGTTTGTTGAGTTAGCTGATGACAAACATGAGTCACAGTGGATCTAGAACATAATATTTCCCTTATGACTGGAATGCCCATTTATTTCCCTATCAGTCAAATAAAGTTCTGCTCTTCTTTGCAATCTCTGCTCAAGTTTCCCCACTTCTATGAAATCTTTCCTGGGTGTCCCAGAGAAACTTAGCGGATCTCTCCTGTGGGCATCCATAGTGCCCCATAGACATGTCCTCTGTCACACACATTGTATTGGGTAGCTGTGTGTTCGTACATCTGTTATCCCCCAATAAACACCTGCAAGGACAGGTGCTAAACCTTCTAGCACGAGACCTGTCACTTTGTAGGTGCTAGAAGCATATGAAATGTCATATGATTAATTGCTTCCCCTGTGTGGTGTCATCCATATCACTTTGTGCATATTTATTATTGTTTTGGAGATCTCCTGGCCCAGCTTTTAAATATTGCTGTTTTCCAGAGTCACAAACTCACCCTTCTGATTTCCTTCCTTGTATGATCTCGTTTAGCCTAAGTTCATCATGCTACAAACATGTTGGTGCCTCCCAGCCCAGATTTCTGCTGCGGAACTGGGGATCTGTGCCAGAGCACCATACCCTTATAGCTCATGTTTGTGTGCTCTGGTGGTGCGGAGCGCAGACCTGGAGCCCATCTGCCAGTGTTCCACTTGCTAGACATGACATTGGGTGGGTTACTTAAACTCTCCGTGCCTCTGTTTCCTTCTCTGAAAACAGGGAGAGCAACCATACCTGTAGGGCTGTTGTGAGGGGTAAAAGCTTCACTATGTATGTACAACATGCAGAACAGTGCCAGGCTCCAAGCAAGCGCCAGAAGTTATGACTGCTGCCATCAGATATGCACCCCCCCCCCCCCCCCCCCCGGATGTCCACAGACCCTTCCCATCAATATGCCCATTCTCAATTCATCTCTTCCCTTCTAAACAAAGAAGCTTGCTCACATCCTTAGATTGCCTATCTGGTTAATGCCTCCATCATCTCTTCAGCCTCCTCACACCCCCAGCCAGAACCCTAGATTAGACATTGCCTCCTCCTTCACCCCTCATCCAGGTACTGAAAAAGACCTGTCAAATAGTCAAGTATATCCCCTGAATATTCTTGAATCCATCTTTGCAGGCACAAAGCATCTTGCCTGCATTATTGTGGTAGTCTCTAATTTGTGCCCTTGCTGTTTTTATGCCCATTAAATTCTTCCATCCCACTTTGGCCACAATTGTTATTCCTGCGAATATGATCATGCCATTTCCTTTTTAAAACCCTTCAATAGCTCCTGGCTGCCTCCAGGATAGTGGTCACAGCTCCTTGTCAAGCAGTGTTTCTTCTTTGCCTATTCTCTGCTCATCTGTGCAGCCTCATATCCTGCCAGCCTCTCCAACACGCCGGCCCTGTCACCATCTTGAATTGTCTCCTGTTTTTCAGACCCACCATTGAGTGTATTCCTCCAAGCCTTTGATTATATTATTCTTTTTTTCTAGCCTTCTCTTCCACCTAATCTATAGGGCAGATTGCTACTTATTCTTCAAATTTTAGTTAGGCTGTCACTACTTTTCTGGATTCCTCCCAGATTTTCCAGACAGATCTAGAAAGTGCTTTCCTTTATGCCCACATTACAAGTTCATACATGTCTGCCAAACTGCAAATCTCAT
Organism: Panthera uncia; assembly: GCF_023721935.1. NCBI lineage: Eukaryota > Metazoa > Chordata > Mammalia > Carnivora > Felidae > Panthera > Panthera uncia. Next base: position 125,705,186 of record NC_064809.1, read on the forward strand.
TGGATTGTAACTGGTTTCTTGCATGTATGTCTTCTCTGGACTATAAATTTCTTGTGAACCAAAACAAGGCTATTTTTGTTCATCTTTAGAGCCCTAGTACATAGCCCAGTACTGGAAAGAATTGGTAATAGTTATGGAATACATAGCCCTCTATCACAAGTAACACTCTTTGGTCCAGAGACCACCCAGGCTGGAGTTATTATTTCTCATACCACCCCTTTTATTTCACATGAAAGTACTCTGAGGTTCAGAGATGGAGAGTGGCTTGCCTAAGGTCACACAGTAAGTTAGAGACAAAGGATAAAGAAGGTTTCCTGATCCCCAGTCACAGGTCCTTTCTGCTATCCTGCCATTTTACATAGATGATATTTTGGTAAGGATATATTTTGGTAGGGCTTTGGGTTCAGTTGTATATATCAGAAATCCAAAGTAATGAAGACTAAACAAGATAAGGTTAATTTTCCTCCCACAATAGTCTTCCAATGATAAGTCTGAGGCTGGCATAGCTCCCCATGGTGACAGGCTCAGGCTCCTTCAGTCCTGTGGCTTCACCATCCCTTGGTGTTGCTCTCAGTTTCCTGGTCACCACACACTTTCATTCCAGTCAGCAGGGAAGAGAGAAAAAGGAAGGGGAAACTATATCCTCCCTTTAAGAGTGTGACCACAAATTATACACAATGCTTCTCCTTACATAGAACTTGGTCATGTGGCCACCTTGGGTCCAAGAAACATACTGTCAACTCAGATGACTGTGTGCCCCGATGAAATTAAAATTGTTTGTTTGTTTTTATTTTAAATGTTTACTTGAGAGAGAGCCTGTGCACAGGCATATGCGGGCCCGAGTGGGGAAGGGGCAGAGAGGGAGAGAGACAGAATCCCAAGTAGGCTGTGCATTGTCAGTGTAGAGCCCAATGCCGGGCTTGAACTCATGAATGCAAGATCATGACCTGAGCCGAAATGCTCAACTGAGTGAGCCACCCAGGTGCCCCGAAATTAGAACTGTTTTTATTTGATACTAACAACAAGCCCATTAAAAGGTAGGATTATTTAATTTGTCCTGTTTCATGGGTCACAAAACTGCAGTCCCGAGATTTAAGGATACTGGCTTTTGTGTCAACAGATGTGTGTTTGAATCTGACTTTGCCATTTAATGATTACTGGATTTGGGGTCAACTGTGTAACCTTCCGTTGTCTTCCCAGGTGACATCTTTCTTCTTCAGAGGGTCCTTGTGAAGGCTAATTATGTGAAAGTACTTGACACTCATCCCTGGTACAGAGTCCTCACTGCTGTTATCATAGGGCAAGCTCAAAGCCTCACCTGAGAGCAGCGGCCTCACCTGCCTGGTTCAGCTCAGCATTGTGTCCTCACACCTGCACAGTCCCTGATGCAGAGTCAGCCCTAGGTAAATGTTTGTTGGAAGGAAAAATTAAGTTAATGGGTCATAACTGGAACCTGATGGTTTAATCTCCATGCCTCATGCTGTTTCTATGCTGCCAGAATGGTAGTTCTCCCTATCATCCTTCCCTCTGAAGATAGGGTGCAAAATCCCCATCGAATCTGTCTGGATTCTGCCTCAAAACCATGTATCAGCCAGTAGCACCGTAAGCTGGAACAAGGGGGAGGGCTCTAGAGCAGATTCACTGCATTTCATCTGGGCTCTGACTGAGGCAAAGAACCTTTGAGAAATCATGTCCCTCGTGTTTCCCAGAGTTGGGTGTCTGACTTACCTCCCATTATCAGCAAAGGCCACTGAAACCCAGGACTGAATTTGGCTGTCTGTCCCCCACAAACCCATTTGCATTTCCTCTTCCAATGTGTCTTCTTTTGTGAAGACCCTGCCCCCTCCTCTTCTGAGTTTTTCAGTTTGTGCCCTTCGTAAGATGGGCACAGGTGTGGTCAATCCTTGCTTCCAAAATAAATCAGCCAGCAACCAGTTATGAAATCGAAATGCTTGTTCAGCAACAGGGATGGGCAGAGGGAGAGCAGAATCCGGTGAAAATAAGAAGTGGCAAGAACACACGTTTGGCCACAGAAGCTCTGCATTGAACTCTCCACTATTCAGAGCCTGTGGTCTGAGCAAGTCATGGAAACTTGCAGAGCCTCCCAGGTGCCATCTGCATAAAGGGAATGAGATACTCTTCTCAGAGTTCCTGCAGGATGAAGGAGGCAGTGTTTATGACAAAGAGTGTTTAGGAAACTGTTGGGTTCAGGACAAATAAATAACGATTTTCCAGACAGCTAGAGATTTGGAACTACATGCAGTGTACCTTCCTCCTACCAACCACTTCTCTCTGACTATCTGATGACATTGGCTTAAAATGGATATTATTGTATTCATATATCTGAAAGGTTGTGAGAGAAATAAAGGTTAAGCTGGTTCAGTTAACTTCAGAAATTACACCCGTGGCCAAGAACACACAGAAAGAATGCTTATGATAGGAAGTGTTGACACCTAGGAGTGCTGCCCTGGAGGGTAATGAGCTCCCTGTCGCTGGAGACCCAGGCACACTGTTGAGGGAGGTCACAGAGTTCATGCCTCCCCTAGGGATTTCCACTCCAACACAGAGCCCTTGGCATCTCCAGCCTCTTTTTGTGTCTGTAAGTGTGACCCACATACCAGTGAGAGGACCTGCCCTTTAGTCTGAAAGACTGACTTTCACCCCAATCCCACAGAGGGACTTTAGATTAACTCTAGACTTATTAAGTATGTACATTAAAATTACTAGGGTAATTCTTAAATAACAGAAATAGAGGCTATAACCTCCAAACACTAGAGAAGGAAGATATAGTATGAGGGAGAAAATGGTGGCCCAAGCATTTCTGTAACTTGAGCTTCAACGTCCAGCTACGATGCGTGACTCATTACCCCACCTGTCTCTTTTCTTCTTTCTACCCTAACACTCATTTTAGAACCCCCCTTCACATAAGAGTTCCTTTGACCTGCAACTAGAAACCATAGGGTCTGTTTTTATCTCATAAATTGAGAAGACTGTAGGTAGGCAAGCTGTGACTGGCAAGATGGCTCCATGATTCCCTTCATCTTCCTATCTTACCACATTAGCATTGCACTTCTTTGCCTTCTGGTGGCAATATTGCTGCTGAAATTTCAGACATCACATCCATGTTCAAGACAGGAAGGATAGAGAAAACATGGCACCTGCAATATTTATCTTCCCCTGCTAGAAAGGTAAAAAAAATTCCCAGATATCCCAGCAGAATCCAGCCAATGTCTTATTGGCTAGAACCACCTGTCTGTTTAAGCTGGCTTATACCAACTTTCAAGAGTTGCTTGTTAAATTCTTAGGGACTTTGTGTGCCAGCTGTTAACCATTGGTGGCTCGGTATCAACCATGGTGGAAGTATTTGCATCATGGAAATTGGTAAATGCTACAAATTTTATTAGGGTTGTCATTCTTGTTTTTAAGAACTGCATTACTGACCAAGCCTGGCTGCATGGGAGGCTAAGAACAAAGTCAACGGATATTTGAGAGGGTTGCTATCAAAGATTTTTAAGTAATATTTCATTAGGGCTTGCCTAGTTAGGGTGTCTTTAGTGCATGTGGTTTCATTTTCCCAGTAGCTCAAGTCATAAAATAGGAGGGAAGAATCATGGATGAGTGAATTGGTGAAGCGTGGGGTTAGGGAAGGAGGTTTGGTGTACGTGGCTATAACGCACCAGAGCCTGTGATCATCTTCACAGTATTCGGGGAAACCATCATCTTTCGGCAGCCTTTCTGAAACACAGTTCAACATCTGGTCAAAGCAAGGGAGGGGTAAAATGTCCCTTAAACTGTGGTTTTACTCAGAGATAGTTCTCACCAGGCATCTAGATATTAAGCTCAAAAGGAAACTCAAACAACAATCCTACTTTATGAACACACAGATCCATGGGAAAGATTTTTTTTTTAAGCTGGTAGAAGAAAAACCAAACAGATTCCTGATTTGACAAAACTAATCTAAGCATCTTTTTATACCTGAGGAGCTTCCAGGTACAAACCCTCGTCTGGTGATAGGTTCTTTGCAAACGTGAATTCATCTCATTTATGCCAATGAATGCCTAACAAGTCTGAGAGATTGAGTAGCAATGAGTGTCTTGACTTAGTGGATATAGATAAAATCACCTCCAAGTGGAACAGACTAATTGAGAGGCGGATAGATAGCCCCAGGCAGATAGCCCAGGACTAACAGGTACCTGATCCATTCAAGTCAGGCTCAGTTCTATCTGCTTTCCAGATTCTCCGAGACTGTCATGTGTCTGTACGTCTAGGTGAAGAAATCCTGAGGGTGTTTTTTTTTTTTTTTCTTTCAGTTGCTTATTTGTTTTGTCTTCTGTCTATGATCAGGATTCCTCTAGAAAAGCCATTTCCCCCCATCTGATTTGCTCTCTTATCTGAGCCTTAGGATGGACTTAGTAGCAACTCAGTAAATATTCCCTGAGTGGCATTTCTCTTCTTGTAGAACAAGACAAAGCCAGTGGAAAAATGAGCCACTCTTCTCAGCCAGCATCTTTTGAATGAAAGTGGTAAGAGGAGAAGCTGGGATTTGAACCCAGATTTTCTGAAGCCAACACGAATACTCTTTCTCCTATGTAATGGTACCTCCCAATCAATACTACATTTACAGCCATTGTAACAAGAACCAATTTAGTGTTCTCATGGAGACCTACTCTATTCCCGGTCACACACACACACACACACACACACGACATATATCAGCTGTCAAAATGCTCCCACCACATAAAAAGAAAAAAAAAATCCAACATTTACTTGTATCTCTCATAGGATAAAAGAAAATCTATTTTATAACTCACAACAATACTTCTTAAAAATCCCCTCTCTTTAATTTTTTCACATTATATAATACCTTTAGAGGAACACTAAGTTTATTATTTATTTTGAGACAGTGAGAGAGAGAGAGAGAATGAGCAGGGGAGGGCCAGAGAGAGGGAGAGAGAGAGAATCCCAAGAAGGCTCTGCACTGTCAGCGTGGAGCCTGAAGTGGGGCTCAAACTCACGAATCATGAGATCGTGACCTGAGCCGAGATCAAGAGTCAAACGCTTAACTGACTGAGCCACCCAGGTGTCCCCAGAACCACACTATCTAAAAGAACTTTCTGTGATGCTGGAAATGTTCTATGTCCAGCTGTCCAGGACAGTAGCCACTGCCTATGTGAGCATCTGAACTGTGGCTAGGGTGACTGAGAATGCGAATTGTTACTTTTGTTTAATTTTACTTACTTTAAGTTTAGATTTTATAGGTGGTAGTGTCTGGTGGCCACTGTATGGATGGCCCAGCTGTCTGATGTCTCATCCTCACTCCTACACATTCTCAGCCACATCCCTGTCCTGTTTTTGCTGTATCTCCTCCTCCCCCACACCATCCCCTGTCTGGAGGTTTCTCGCTTCACCCACCGCTCACAGTGAAGCCTGGAAGCTGAACAGCAAATGTCTCCTTTCCCTGATTTCTCCGGTCTTCGATGTCTCCTTCCTCACAACGTTATTAAGACTTGTTTAGCGGCTTCACACCTGATCTATCATGGAGAATTTTCCATGTGTGCTTGAGAGGAATGTGTATTCTGTTGCTTTGGGAAGGAACGTTCTATATATGTTTGTTAAGTGCATCTGGTCTAACGTGTCATTTAAGCCAGATGTTTCCTAACTGATTTTCTGTCTGGACGGTCTATCCATTGGTGCACGTGGGCATTTACATCCCTTGCTATTGTATCACTGTCCATTTCCCTCTTTGGGTCTGTTAATATTTCTTTATATATTTAGATTCTCCTCTGTTGGGTGCAAAGATATTTACAAATGTTACATTCTGGTGTTGGATTAATCTCTTTAGGAATCTCTGTATTCAGATTCTTGATTCTGCTTAGTATGTTTGGGGACCTCTGAGCAAATACAGAACTCCTTTAAAGGGTGGGGAAAGAGGAAAAAGTTGAGTGAGAAAATTCTCCTAAATGAGAGGCAGGCATCAGAAGGAAGAATGAAATGCTAGGGATTCTCAGAAATGAATACGTCATACCTTATCACACTGCAATGATAACAATGCCAATAAATTGTACAGCATCCAGTGATTCAATTTTGCCATATATTCACTTTTTATTTTCACTGTGGATGAGGTGGTTTCAAAAAATGCAGTCGGAAGAAAGCATAAGCAGAGTGGGGAAAGTGGACACTGGAACAATCCACAGGTGGGCAGCCACTTTTCATCAGAAGTAAAGGTGGAGCCTGAGTCTGAAGGCTGCTTTAGGGCCAGAGGAAGCACAAAGAAGGTCGGTGAGAGCTGATTCTGGAGGCATGTGTGGTTTGAATCAAGTCATGATCAGTTCATTCGCCTATGGCTTAGTCATACACCTGCCCTCATTAGCCTGAATGCAGCCAGCTTCTGAGCCTAGGACACCTGCTCTTGGCTAAGTGCCATAGGGCGAATGAATGTTAGGCTGGAGAGCACAAGGAGAGCTGTCTGTGGTCAACCAGAGGTGACAGCACCATAAGCATGAATCCACTGTGAGCAGCACAGAGGGGGAGCTGCAGAGAAGCCCAGGCAAGCGGCTGCAAGAGCAAAGCGGAAGAGGGGGCCATCTTGAAGAATGATGCAGTCATTAATATTAGTAACAAGGCAACAGGGTATTTTTTCTCTCGCTTTCTACCTTCTAAAGTCCTTTGTTTCTGGATATCTTGAGGTGGGGGGGGGACCTATCACACATGTTCTTTTTATTTTATCTTATTTAGAGAATAAAAGAAATTTACACCAGGGTATGCCCCACCTGCAGGTGGATACTGGGGGTGGAAGAGAGAATAAAGGTGCTTAACAGAACAGCTGCAGAACTCCAGGAATTTAGAGAGCCTTGGGAGAACCAGGAAAAGGCAAGTGACAAGGGAGGAAGAAGGGATCTAGGAGCCACGGAAGGACACAGTTGTGGGGGGAGCACAGCCAGGATGCAAACCCAGGAACCTGTACTTTCAACAGAGCCAGATACAGATGCAGGATACACAGGCTGAGGAATGGGGTGAGCAACCACCAGCAAGCCTGAAGCCCTGCTTGTGCCGGCCACTCACAATTGTCCCATGCAGACGTTCTGTCACTCTGCCGGGGCTTTTTTCTGTTTATTATTTTTGTGTCTCCAGGCTGCGATGTCCCTGTCAAATGGTGATGGGGTGTCAGGTCAGATTACTCCCAGTATGATGTGAAGAGACAAACACTGATAGGAGGTGCCACTTCCTTGGTTTAGATGTGCACACCAGTCACCAGCAATTAATGCTGCTCCATTGGGTTTGCCTTCCTATTGGAACAGACCTAAGTGAGCTAGGAAGGCATCGAGGAAGCAGTTTTCAGGGCTAGAAACTTACAGACCATGCATCTCTGTGCAGGCTGCAGCCATGATCAAAGAGTGGAGGTATAGTAGAGCAGGGGGAAGGGATTTATCATCTTTCTATGGCCCAGCGCCGTTTGGGAGGTTCACATGCCTTGTTTGAGTTCAGCCAAGAGGCTGGTCTTTGGGTTGTGCAGACCTGATTCTGAATTCTGAATCTGCCACTTATTTTTTTTAATGTTTATTTATTCTTGAGAGACAGAGACAGCATGAGGAGGGGAGGGGCAGAGAGAGAGAGAGAGGGATACACAGAATCAGAAGCAGGCTCCAGGCTCTCAGCTGTCAGCACAGAGCCCGATGTGGGGCTCGAACTCACAGACCACGAGATCGTGACCTAAGCCAAAGTCGGACGCTCAACGGACTGAGCCACCCAGACGCCCCCTGAGTCTGTCACTTATTGCCGTAAGCAAGTTACTTAACTCCTGTGAGCAACCATTTCCTAATCTGTGGAACTGGAGTGGGTACAGCTACTTTACAGTTTTGTGTAGGACTAAATAACACCCCTCATTTATTGACCCAACACATATTCAGGGTATATTCATATATACATTTCCCCCTCACTGGGAAAAAAAGATAAAATTCCTACCTTCATGAACCTTATATGCTATTGAAAGGAGATAGGAAAGAAAACAAATAAATAATTATAAGGTATACAAAAGACTTGGAGTTTCTGGCACAGAGCAAACACTTCACAAATGGTGTAATTTAATCTTTATATCATTCCTATGAAGCACTGTTAGCTCTGGTGAGGGATCTGAAGCTGTTTAAATAACTTGCTCAAGATCCTGTAGGCAGATCTTTGTTTAGTTTGGAACCCTGGGGGAACGAAAGGCAAGTTGGGTGCATGTGCACACAAGGATCCGCCTGCTTTTCAAGACAGTTGAAGCCATGACCTGGAAAGAAAGTGAGAAGTTCTCGAAGAAGCATTCACAAGTTGTTGGATCATCTTTGAGCATGTGGATTGGACTAGCTCATATTCATAGGGATGGCAAAGAAATGCCTGCCCTAGGTTGACCAGCTGTCCCATCTGCCTGGGCCAGCCAAATTTTCTAGGGTAGGGGACCTTCAGGGCTGAGACCAGGGCATTCCCAGGTAAACTGAAACAAGTTGGTCACTGTGGCTCAAGCCAAGGCCAGATGTCAGTTTTTAAGCCACACGGTAAGGCTGGAGTGTTTCCAAAGGCAGCAATAGGCAGAGAACACCAACCGAAAAGAAGGAGTAGAACCATGCAGTAAAGGCAAGGTATCTAAGGAAGTCTCTGTTCTGAGTCAAAGCTGCCAGTGCCTGGGTCACCTTATTTTTACCAACTTCTTTGTTGGATTCCGTTCTGGACCATGTGGGCAATGAATAGTGACCATCTGGTTAAGCATCTTGTAACCATCTCAATGAATATGGATGGTTGGTCAATAATCGCTTAAATAAATGCACCTCTTGGGCTGTTTGCTCTCGGTATCAATAATCTATCCTTGAGCTCAGGCTCAGTCCTTTAGAATAACAGGCACCAAAACACCAGAAGAAATGCTGAACTCGATGGTTGGCGTCCCGGTCCTGCTTCTCAAGAGCCAGGTGCCCTTTGTCTCTGGGAGCTTCAGATCCCTCGTTTGCAAAATGGAGACAAATTATTACTTTCCCTATAATGAGAATGGATTCACATGAGAATCAAATTAAACAATGTGCGTGCTTTTACCTTGCAACTTTGACTTTGAGGTTCTAGGGAGGGTCTGCCGAACTTGGGCCACCTACCCTCATATCCAAGCCAAACTTTGATCTTTGTTTTCTTTCCATGAGAGCTAAATTGTATGATTATTCCGTGCCCTGTATCATTCTTTTATCTCTTATCAAACACAATGCAAAGCATTATCCAGGTACGATCTGCAGGTCACCTGCCCTCTGTCTGCAGGTGTTGGGTTTTATCCCTGAATATTAAATCAATCAAATAGCTCTATAAGACTTATTATGACAGGGGCACTTGGGTGGCTCAGTAGGTTAGGTGTTGACTTCAGCTCAGGTCATGATCTCACAGTTTGTGAGTTTGAGCCCGCGTTGGGCTCTGAGCTGGCAGCTCAGAGCCTGGAGCCTGCTTCAGATTCTGTGTCTCTCTCTCTTTCTCTCTGCCCCTCCCCCGTTTGTGTTGTCTCTCTCTCTCTCTCAGAAATAAATAAACTTAAAAAAAAAAAAAGAGACTTACTATAACACACAGTGGTTCCTGCCCCTGCCCCACCCCTGTCCTCAACCTCCTCACTCCTGTTCCCCAGAGACAACCATTTTTAACTCCTCTGTGTTTTTTTGCAATTCACTTTTGTATCTAAAAATAATATCCTTATATTGCAAAACCTAACCCTCCCAGTTTCAGTCATTGTGTGTTCATTTCCTCACTATTAGACGATGGAGATTCATCCCATGATATTACCATGATTGTGTGACCACGTTTATAGCCAAACGAGGTAGGAGGCTCTGATTTCATCTCCTTTCCTGTTTCTGCCCCCACCCCCTACCCTGGAAGTAACCATTTATTTCTCATTCAGGTCATAACTTCCCATGTTCCCATCACAGAACCTCAAACTCCCGTTGTGTGTAAATCTCCCTTCAATGCACTCAGATACCTTGGGTTTTATCAGCCTTGTCTTCCCGGAGATGTCTGCTGAAGTGCTGCTTCAGCCCACGCCTGCCATCACACTCATCCTGGGAACCTGCCTTTCCTCCCTTCCCTGTCGGTGCACCTGTTTCTTAGCTCCCACACCTGTTTCTGGGCTCACTCCTTTATTTCAGTAAAGCCTTTTTCCAGCAGCTTCCTGAAGAAGACTGCAGGGGAGGGAAATCTTGAGAAGATTCCATAGCTGATAATTTATGATACACTCATACTTAATTGATTCTTTTGGCTGAAGGCAGAACTGGAAGTTTGTTCAGCATTGTTAGAACTTCTTCAGAATCATAAAAGAATTCTTGGGGTGGCTCAGTCGGTTAAGGGTCAGAATCTTGATTTCAGCTCAGGTCATAATCTTGAGGTTCGTGAGATCAAGCCCCTCCTTAGGCTCCATACTGAGAGCTGGGGATTATCTCTCTCTCTCTCTCTCTCTGCCCCACCCCTGCTCTCTCTCTTTTTCAAAATAAATAAACTTTAAAGGATTTTTACATCATCTTTATCTTCTGGTGCTATTGTTGTACAATCAGATGCCATCCTCATACTTGGTCTTTTAATTATCTTTCTTTTTTTTTTTCTCTAGAAACTTGAAGAATCTCCTTTTTTTCCTCCAGTGTTCTGAAATTCCATGTTGTTGGTCTCTTTCATCCGTTAGGCTAGACAAACTGTGGACCTTTTGGTCTAGGAATTGAGTCCCTGTGGTTCTGGAAACGTTGCTTTTATTTATAGATTTTATGAATAATTTCCTCCTCTTTATTCTGTATTTTCTCCCTCCTAGAACTGCCGCCAGTGCCCATTTCTATCTTTTTTAATCTCTATTCTGACATATTTACTCACACTGATCTTTCATAGTCACTATTGAGTCTTTCATTTCTACTGTCTTGTCTTTAATTTTCCAAAGTTCGCCTTTGTTCTCTGAATGGCGCCTTGGTTTTGTTATGTGGATATACTATCATTCCTGATCTGCCTGAGCAGTTTTCTTCATCGTCTTCTTTGGAAAGAAGGCAACATTTATCTACATATTCATATTAAGAGAGCCTGGAATCAAAACTGGGGAGCTGTGCCCCAAAGGAGTCTGCCTGAGTACCTGGTTAGGAGACCTTTTATAGTCAGAACTGCTAAAAGAAAATTAAATGGAGATCAGACTTGAAAATCTCCCACACAAACAAAACCATGTAAGCCACAGAAGCAACAACTAAAACTTGTTTATTTCATGCACATGACTGAAACTTAACCTACGTTATTTCTTGTACATGCCTCTGATAATCATAAATGAAACTTAGGTTGTCTTCCTACAATCATACAAAGTAATCACTTTTAACCACTCCTCTGCATTTTAAAAGCCCCCATTGTAACAACCAATCACTGTAAAAGGTTGAACAATTTCCTCATTTGCCCTGTATAAACCATCCTGTAAATTTGCCTCTGAGCTTCATACTCAGAACCCATACTTTGGGTTCAAAGTATCCCTGTTTGTGAACCGTTTGTTTCTTGTGCAATAAAATATTCATATCAAGTGAAACTCTTTTGGTTTTTCTTTTGACAGTATCTTTAAATATTTCTTTTGAGCCACCGAGACTCCTGAGAAGAATCATCACATCTCCTGCTCTGAGGTATAGAATGGCCTGGCTTCCATTTCATAGGGCCCAAAAGTCGAAATAAGGGAGGGCACATGATCTAGAGTCTCCCTCAAGCCCCAGGTCTCCTGAAGGCCCTTGCTCAATCTTCCATTCCATAGGCCAGAATCTCTCCTTCACCGGAGTGGAAACAACACTCATCTGCCACAGTTGGGAGAGATGGGCACTAACCCCTCCTTACACAGACTTTCAGACACCCCTCTGTTGGCAGCCCCACACTCACTCCCGTGTTTGCTTGGACTCTGTCCATGCTCTGAGCCTTTCTGGGGCGATCCACATGCTTTCAACACTGCTTCCCTTTAGCTTTCTTGGATCCACTGAATTCCCATCTCCCAATAAGCTGTCCTTTTCTACTTTCTTTGCCCTTACAGGTTTAAGTTTTTTAAAAACAAAACAAACAGAAAAAACCCCTCATCATCAGTTGAGTGTGGTGATGGAGGAAGCAGAAGGCCATGTTCAATGGCCCTTCTTCCCCCAGAATCTCTATGAAGGTGGGAATCTTCAGCCTTGTGGGTGGCAGAGCTCCAAAGCTGTGACTGATTGCACACTCAGTTTCTGGAGAGGGGAGAGAAGCCTGCAGATAATCCAGCCCCTCAAATATAAGCCCCCCCTTATGGGAAAATCTATTTAGAATCTTCTTTTGTTTTATTTAAGTTCCAATGTAAAAAACAGGACAGACCAGTGAGCATGCTTGCAAAGAAAGGGTCATTAAACCAGAGGTTGCAAACCCTACATGCTTTTATCTCATGTGGCAAAGGGGTAATGAATCTTTGAGATGGGCAACCAGAAACTGGGGTACCCTTGTTTACAAATAATTGATAATAGCTACAGTCTGTGTATCTTGTCAAAAATCTAGGAACAGTAAAGATTACAACCAGATCAGTAAGAGAGTAATTAGTAAGAGTTTATTGCATACAGAAGAACGATTCATGAACTGGGAGTCTTCAAACCCAAAACTAATATGAAGCTCGGAAGTGATGTTACAGAATGGCTTATATAGGGAAAATGTGGAAATCGTTCAACATTTACAGTGAGTGGTTGTTACAGTGGGGATTTCCAGAAGGCAGGGGCATGGTTAAAAATGATCATCTTGGGGGCGCCTGGGTGGCTCAGTTGGTTAAGTGTCCGACTTTAGCTCAGGTCATGATCTCACAACTAGTGAGTTCAAGCCCCGTGTAGGGCTCTGTGCTGAGAGCCTGGAGCCTGCCTTGGATTCTGTGTCTCCCTCCCTCTCTCTGCCCCTCCCCCACCGGTTTTCTCTCTCTCTCTCTCTATCTCTCAAAAATAAACATTAAAAAATTTTTTTAAATCATCATCTTGTACCATTTTAGAAAGATGGATTCAGTTTTGTTTATGCTTATCAGAGGTATCTACATTATATAACCTAGGTAAAGTGTCGCTCATGTCCTTGAAATAAACCAGGCTTAGTTTTGCTCAAGTGGCCTACATGGTTTTTTCTGCCTGAGAGATGTTCAAGCTTCCATGTTACTCTAACAGTCTCAGCTGCTTCCTCCAGAGGGACAAACATTAGCCGGTAGCTTCCAGGGGGGTGTGGGTAGGTCTTAGGCTCCATGTAGGGAGACTTCTGGAGGGTCTCCAGTTACATTTTATTTAAATTTACAGGTTTGGATTTCAAATGTACAACTCACCAGTCACACCTCTTGGAGGAAGTAGTTTGGTGTCTCTGAGTCTTAGTTTCCTCCTCTTGAAAATGGAAATAAAAACACAGAACCGCACGGTTGTTGCACTGGCTAAAATGAGTTACATTCGAAGGATCTCAACACCTGCACACTGACAATGAGTCATAAGTTAATTTCCAAGTCCCTCCTCTGATGGCACAACCCGGACTAGGATGCTGCTCACTCTCACACATATCGCATTTTTGTAATCATGCTTTCCTTATTGAAAAAGGTTAGGAAAGAAGTGAGATCAATTGTCAATACAGCTCAGGTTAAGGTTTATTGTTAGCATTTGGTTTGACATTTCATGGAAATAATTCTTAAAGGAAGTAAATACATATTTCCTTGCTTTCTTAAGCAGAGGTTTGGAACACATTTTCATTCTTCGTGGCTATCCTTAGGTTCTTTGTTCAATGCCAATGTATTTTGTTTGATTTTAAAATGACTTCCTTTGCAAAACGAAAAAAGAAGTTTTTATTACAAACGTAATCTAGTCTTACTGAATAGAAATAAAAATTGCCAGTTAGGGGGAAAAAAATCCCACCAGCACAGAAACAATCAGAGCCTTCACACATATACACATACATCCCAAGAGGCTAGGAGAAAGTGACTGATAGATTACTATATAGAAATTAAGTTTCTCGATATCAAAACCCACATAAACAAAATAAAAAGAAAATAACAAACTGACACAATATTTGTGCTAACATGACAGACCATACGGTTAAAACCTTAAATACGTAATTACTCTCTGCTTTTCAATCTTGTGTCTGCAGCCATATTTGGAGCTGGAAGGCATAGGGGATGTCTTTGGTTTTACAGTGACTCTATTTCAGGGTTAGGGTATGTCTCCTCTCGAAACTGAACTGGGCTGAGTTGAATAGGGCTGGATTCGAAGTTTGTTTCTAGTTCTGCCTCACAGTGTCTCATGCAAAATTGATGCTCAGTCAATATTTGTTGAATGAATGAGCACGTAGAGAATAGAAAGTCATTTCTTCCCTATGAAGTTCTGTTGTTATATATTGGGTTTCTGTAGCCAGTAGAACGATGTGTCCCTCTTGACCTCTATGTCAAGCCATCAGCTGTTGAATCTCCTGCTGTCATTGTATCTCCCCTCTTCCAGGGTGCTGTTTCTAATCTCTTGGCCACAGGAAATCAGAACACTTATTATGTACCAGGCAGTTTGCTTGGTAATAGGGATACAGAAACAAACACAATCCATAGCTCCTTAAATAACTCTCCATCTTGGGCGGGAAGCAGGGACATGGTTCAGCCAACTGCGATGGACTTTGATAAGCACTAGGCTGGGGGTGGGGAGGTGGTGGTCTGCAATATGAGGAAGGCCAGTCAGAAAGCTGGGGATGAATGTGGCCTGTGGGAGGGAACAGAGCTGCATACCTTCCACCAAACACCTGGATTGAAAAATGGGGGGTGGGGGCGGGCAGCGTGTGGTGAAAGCACTGTATATTCAGAGATGACCAGTTTGGCTCACAGCAGTGGTCCGAATAACAGACCAAGGGAAAAGAAACCTAACTTGCTCATCACCTCCAGTATTCCCCAGCACGTGGGCAGGCACCTCACATATGCCATCTAATGATTCTGGCAATGGCATCTTTGACAGAAGAGAAAACTAAAATGTTGAGCAATGTGATCAATGTCCACTTTAAGCAATACAGAGAGGGTTCAGGATTCACACTCAGATCTATCCCCAAAGTCCTTATGCTTTCAGGAGATCCTGGGAGACCTTTTCTCACTCAGCTCAGATGTGTCCTGAATAGATGTAGACATAAGCACAATGAAGTTAATTCTGATGTCTTTTGTTCCAACAAGAGGGCCTTGGAAGGGGCAGGTGGAGTGTCAGGCCCTGGGCTGATTGGGCCATATTCTCATCACCATGGCTATCTTTGCAGGCTCCATATTCAGGAAACCTCTCAGCGGGGTGGGTTCGACTTGGTGTTGGAAGGTCTTTTCCTGTAAGCACTCAGAGGAGCCCAATATTTAATGACTTCTCTGATCTGAAGGTGCTGCTAATCTATTATCAGCCTCAACGTGACACTGGGGCTATTTGTTTGTTTTTCAGAAATTGGCCGCATTGATTTCTGCCCAACGTTAAACGTCACCCGGCTGTCTGGGAGGCACCGAGGCGAGAGAAGACAAGGGCTGATCAGAGGCAGAGAGGAATTTTCCGACATGCCAGCATTTGAGGAAATGCACAAAAGTCTGCCCCAGATATGCCTTGTCTCCTCTGGCCTGACACAACGCCCACGGTTCCATGATGAGCATTATAGTACTTTCAGAGTTGGGGGAACCTGCAGAGAACTTTATACAAACACCTTGGGCAGTGGCACATGAGTCAACTGAGAACTGCTGGGGTGGGGGCAGGGCAATGCGGCTTCCTGAGGTCACCAGGCACGGTACAGGAAACAGTTTTAGCCCTTCAGCTCCAGTGGCAGGGAGTCACTCCCTAATCATTTCTGTATGTGCCAATGGAGTCTTAGCACTTTCAACGGAATAGAATTGTGAGTTAGGAATTCTTAGAGGAGGGTATAATCTAAGGAAGGTCTTAGAGGCAAGAAAAGGAAGGGTTCATGGGCGCCTGGGTGGCTCAGTCCATTAAGTGTCGGACTTTGGCTCAGGTCATGATCTCCTAGCTTGTGAGTTCGAGTCCCAAGTAGGGCTCTGTGCTGACAACTCAGAGCCTAGACCTTGCTTTGGATTCTGTGTCTCCCCCCCCTCTGCCCCCTCTTCCACTTGCTTTGTCTCTCTCTCAAAAATAAATAAAAACATTTTAAAAATATATAAAATGAGTGGTTTAGGAAGAAGAAGAGCTTAGCAGAGCACCGGGTAGTTGTCAGTTCTGCTTTTAGGTTCCTGGACCCAATTCCAATGTGGGGGTGGTGTCCCCCACACAACAGCCAGCAACTCTCATTCAACTCAATCTTGATGCTATCTACCCAGAGACAGTACCAGATCCCACAGGTTGAGAGCTCAGTCCTACAAGACTGCCCCTTTACCACCCACTTCAGATGCCAGCTACAAGCCCCCTGGTGGTACCTGTGCTTCTGACCCACCCACTACAGATTGAGGGTTCCAACTACCTCCTCCTTGGGGTCTTATAATTTGCTAGAGCAGCTCACAGAACTCAAGGAAACACTCTCTTAACATTCACCAGTTTATTAAAGTATATGATAAAGGATATGAATCGACAGCCAGATGAAGGGCTACATAGGGCGAGGTCTGGGGAAAGGGTGTGGTGCCCCATGCCCTCTCCAGGGACAACACTGTCCCTGCTCCTTTGAGTGTTCACCAACCAGAGAGCTCCTGGATTTCATCCTCTTGGGTTTTATAAAGGCTTCATTGCATAGTTAAGATTGACTAATTAGGGCCCTGTGGTGACTAATTATGGCCCCATAATTGTACCTCTGCCTCTGCCCCATCATCTGGTAGCCCCAGAACTTTTGCTCATGATGACACATGTGACTACACTCCACTTGACGTCTGCCATCTTCCTTGAACACAGCAATGTTCATTCATCCATTCATTAGCAAATGTTAGCAAATGTTTACTGAGTGTCTACACATGTCAGGCACTGGGCTGGGTTCTGGGGATTCAAAGATACAAACAAAGCTCCTGACCTCACAGAGCTTACATTCCCATTGGATGTAACACACATAAATGAACAACAGCGTGATGACAGATTGTTCTCCATGCTCTGAAGGAAAGAAGCAGAACAATGTGGTAGGTACTAAGCTGTGGGAGATACTTTAGATGTGAGGGTCAGGGAAGTCCTTTCTGAGGAGGTGACATTTGAACTTGGATCTGAAAACAGGCTGTGGAACTGGCCATGCAGAGAGGCGGGAACAGCCTAGCTCAGCTAGATGAGACCACATGTATAAGACTCTAGCCATAAAAAAATAAGACAGAATCAGAAATGACCCAGGTAATCTCAGTCATGGATAGAAAGAAACCAGGATATCACAGGAAGGGGTCTTGGGCACCGGATGAATTAAAAACAAGACCAATCCAAGCTACAAAGTAAGTACAAAGTCCTCTAATATCTAGGTTAAGTGCAACAGTTGTCAGACTTGAATGAGCGTAAGAATAATTCAGAGTCTGTTTAAAAAGCACATTCTGGGGCTTCACCTCAAGAAATTTAGAAAACTTTTCAACAAACACCTGAGTTGGCTTTGATGCAGACCATTTTCAGAACACATTTGGAGAAGCACGGAATTAAAGAGACAAGAAGGAGGCTTATGGTTGGACACAGAAGAGGCGTGACAGGTGCAGGGTGTGGCGGAGCGGGGGAAGCAGTGAATCAGAGGAAGGGTGGAGGAAGGTGCACCATCAGCATCCTTGTCCATGCTTCTCCATGACATGCTTGTATCTGGCTTTTTTGTGCCCAGATCAGCAAGATGAGTCATAATAACAGCAAGGAATGTTAAAGAACTTGATTCTGTGAATCTTGGAATCCCTAAGGGCATCCAGAGGGAGAATTGGTACGGGATGGAGGGAAATTCTTCCTAATGGGACCCCAGTAATGGCACACTCACATTTCCCTCCACTGCATCCTCTCTGAGATTCGGGTGAGAAGATAATCCTTGGCTTTCCTAGGAGGATAAGGAGTTAAACATAATGCATTTTCAACGGGCTTGAGGTCCCACTAGGCCAGCTGGATGTCATTGTTAGCATGGCGTGGGCTGCTGAGAAGCTCTTCAAAATAGGGCAAAGGCAGTGGCAAAACAATTGGCTGTGTCATTCCAAACCCATCTGAGCAAATTACATGGAAAGCAAGCAAGAGTCATTATGATTTATATAAATATATGTTGCAGATTTCATTAAGATTAGGTCAGCTTTGCAGTTATCACTTGCTGGGTTGTTTGCCTGGTCCTTAATCTTCATTTGCAAATGCCGATTAGCCTCCTAAAGGACTCCCGGTGGCCAGGAGTAAACCCAACCCTCACCTCACTTTCTTCTCTCTGGGACTTCAGCCAACGAGTTGCCAACCTGGGGACACAGCCTGGAAAAGTCCTTAAAATAGATCTTCCTCAAGGTACTGAAGAGCAAAAGAGTTGCAGACATGGCAATATAAAAACCTTCTCAACTCAGTCCTTGCTAGGGCTCCAGGCAGAGCAAGGGACCAGATTGTCTCCTCTCTGCATTCCTGCCTGCAGATGGGCACTCAGCCAGGGGGACAGTCAGAGGGGTGAATGGGATGATAGTGGGTCTCTAAGTCAGCTGAGCAGTCATTCAACAATGCATTGAAATTCAGTATTAAGCCATGGGTGGCAGGCAGTGAGACAGATATCAGGGGCATGAGGACAAAAAGTTGCAGTGCTACAATCCCCTGCCCTGGAAGAACGTGTTCTTAGAGACTGGAACATAAACATGATCACAGGTTCGAAGGAGGCAAAGAAATCATCATCATCATGCCGCATGTGGCAGGGGGATCTGAGGTTTTTGCATAGTCTGGAGGTTTCCAAGTCTTCTAGAAACATCATCTTTTATTCTTCCAAATGAGGTCTTATGAGAAGCATCATGCCGTTTCTGGAATGATCTTCCCAAAAGGTCAATCTGGCCATATTGCTCCTTGGCTTTAGGCAAGGGTCTACAAACTCTTTCTATAAAGGGCCAGAGAGTATATATTTTAGATTTTTCAGGCCAGACAGCCCTCGTTGCAACTACTGAAATCTGCCCTTATAGAGATAAAGAAGCCAAACACAAGTTAAGTGAATGGCCATGGCTGTGTTCAATAAAACTCCACTTAAAACACACAGGCAACAGGCCAGATTTGGCTTGGGGGTTGCCTTAGAGTCACAAATGTGCTCCCATCTCCTTCTTATGAGACGCAGACCTTTTCACAATCTGAACCCCTATACCCAGTTGGCCCCCACCCCATCCTCTGCTCCAGTCAAATGGAAGTTTGACAAGGGAGAAAGCAAGGCTATGGATTGGTAAGTGTTACACTACAGGACAAGGGTAATGGAAACAGGAGCTTCTCAACCAAACCTTGGGTGGCAGGAGTGTGGTACATCAGGGCTTTCTTCCTTGATGAAGTGACACCTGAGGCAAAGTCTGAAGGGGGCAGACTAAGTGGCAGTTAGCCAGTGGGCAGGGAAAAAGAAAGGATTGGGCAGAGGGAGGGAAGGAGCAAAGACCTGAGGGTAAGGAGAGTAGTTATGTTTCAGGGAAAGCCGAAGCATGTTCAAAGTTCATGGCAAGCTTCTTCGGTGCCAATGTTGCTCTCCCAGGGACTGAATCTGGTAAGTACCCCCCCCCCAACCACACCCTACCACCCAGAAAGCTCAGGAAGGGGCAATACTCTGAGTCATTTTGGTGGAAGCCATATAATTCCAAGCAGCCTGGATCAGAGCAGTCTGGGCTACAATGCAGGTCCTAAGCCCAGAGCCAGGAGTTCATGCATTCAACAAATACCAGGGAGCCACTGTCATGTGGAGGGAGACACAACGGTGAGACAGACAGACAGGCGGGGGCAGCTTTTCGGAAGCCGTCAAGCAGGCTACAGGGGGTGGGAGAAACTCAGGAGTGAGTTCTAGCACCAGCAGGGGCACTGAAGAGTCCATCAGAAATAAGCTGGGGTGAATTAAAAATAGAGAAGCTGCGGGCATCATCGGGGCAGCAAAACCTCAATTCCAGGTGCCATCCCCTGGCACACTGGAACTCATCACTATTCTGTTCTGCTCAGCCTGGGTACCACTGATTCTTAAAATCGGTGTTGCTTGGCATCATCTCTGGTGTTATCTGGATGTGTAGTTAAATGGCCCTGAAGACGACAACACTTACTCGGCCCATTGAGGAACTCCAGGCCCCGAAACCTTCTAGAGAGTAGCCTTCATTAGGATCGATTCTGCCGGTGACAGCATGGTGCTACCAGTCTATCCTTTGAATTGAAGGGAAAAAAAATCCCACCATAATCAAGGCCTTTTCTCTAAGATCCCTTTTTAGCTTTCTTCTTTAACCTTCAATATTCAATATTCTCTCCGTGGACACCTTGCAGAGCCTCCTTCAAAGGCTTTTAGGCTCCAGGGTTAGAGTTCAGCCCTTAATTGAGACTCCTCACACCAAGATGAGATGACAAAGGCTGTCTGCCAGGGAGGATTTACATATTCAACAGTGCAGCTTCCTCTCCTGTCTGCATTCAATACCAAGGGCTGCAGAAGCCTTGATCTCCAAGTGGTCTGTGGCCAGGCAGTGGAAAAATAAAACCGCTTTGTGGAGGACCCAAGGGAAGACCAAGCTGTGGCTGCCTGAGTCTTATCAAAAGAAAAATGGTTACAGCACTTAAAAAAAAAGTAATTTAGGAAAAAACTTTTAAGTATGAACATGGAATTAAAGGTGCCAAATGCGCTGAGGGTTCGAGAAACTTTATCTCCACTACATCAACCCATCAACTTTGGGGGAGACTGGCAATTAGCGCGAGGCACAGATTCAGTTTGTTCTTATGTAGACACTGTCATCTGGCGTCAGGAACAGGATGCCTCAGTACACACTGCAGTAAACACGATTCCAAATTGTGAAGAAGGGCCTCGGGGGTTCCTCATGGATGCCACCAACAGGGACCAGTCCAACCCTCACAACTGGTGGGATTACCGAGCAGCTGGGGAAGGGGTGAGGCAGAGAGAGCAGGTGTCCTCGTGTGCCCTTGATAGGTTGGCATTTCTCAAATTTGGGCTGGAAAGTATGTGCAAAAAAACTAAAACATACTAGCGTGATGTATCTATAAAAAAACCCATAAAGCCAGTTTTGTTGTCCCTAAAATGAATGTTAGTCATTTTAGGGAGTAATTTTTCTCACTTGTGAACACATACCTGCTCATTCACCTAAAACTGTAATAATTCCAGCTGGAAGAATGGCATGCTATAGTCATGGGGCCACCGCCAATTTCAAGCAAATGTGAAATTCTGTTAAGGGGAGGGTAATGAGGGTATTCAAATAAGTTGTCCTGTTGGGACAGGAAGGTGAGTCAGACCTGCTGTCCCTTTTACTCTCTTAGTCCATCATACCTTCATCAGATGCCAGGTACTGGGTGTCGGCAGAACCAAAGCAGCCACCACTCCATTTGCCAAAGCTATGGCTTCAATAGCTGCTTCGTGCCAGATGACGACAAGTGAGCATTTAAGCACTGTTTTACCACTGGGTACTATAGACTACTAGTTTTCTATTCTCTGACGGCATCCAGGGTTTTACTACCTTCAGTCCATCCAGGTTACATAACGTATCTCAGATTTCCATCCTTGGGAGTCTAACACCTACAGCCATTTCTGGTACCAGATGTTACATCCATCAGGGCTGATGGGTATATGACAGGACTCCTTTAACAATTTTTGAGAGATTTAAAACAGGGAATTATTGGAGGATCCAGAGAACCTGGCTGTGAAACTGGCCTCTGAGATAGATTTCTAGAATAACACTGTAGAGGAACTACAGTTGGCTCCTAGAGGAACTACTGCCTCTATCATAAGGAGAATGATGGAGGCCAAGAATGCACTACAGGGGCTCTTGTGCACAGGTTCATATAGAGACTGTAAGGTCAATACCAGCAACACAATGCCTCCTAGGTTACAACCTTCCCTGCCTAGCTTAAGACTGATTCAAGTCTTGCCAGCTGTGGCTGATTGCACAACCAAAATCACATCTGAAATTGTAGCGGCAAGGCTAGGTAGGAAATGCCATTTTTAGTTTTCCAGTCTCTGCAGCACAAAAGAAAGCATACTTGAAGGAGGTGACCAGCAGATGTGGAAGGATAAATCTAGAGTATTTACTTCCCCACCACCATGACTTTCAGCTAAGTTCTCAAATTATGAATCAACTCGCTACACGTTTGGTGAGATCTTTCTGCACACAAAGCACTTTAGAGGGCCCAGAGGTGTATGAGTTGTGTCTAAATGAAGATGTTCCCTGATTTCACAAAATACATGACTTAATGCACCAGAATAAAGTTTCTCCTTCAAAGGGGAACTCTTTGCAGAAGTTACACGATACAGTCTTTCCTCGGAACTTTTTTGGATCTCTGATGATGGCCTGAACTTCATGAGCACACACTCATATGTATGCTTGAAAGTAAGGATCACAATTTTAAAGTCATACCTGCCAGAGTACTATCTCATGCTTACTATGTACCAGGCACTGTGCATGTTCTTTACGTACATTCTTATTTCAGCTGCACAACAAATTGCACTGGAAAGTAGGTGCTATTAGCCTTTCCATTTTACTATAAGAAATACAAACTCAAAGTTAAGTGACTTTACCAAAGTTTTTGAAGTGTCATGTGAGAGATGGGAATTGAGGGCCTCGTGGCTTCAGAGACCTTTCTCTTCCTGTAACATTGCATTCTATTTCTTAATTAAGAGGATGGAGCTTTTCTTCTTGCCTCCTAGCCCACCAGGTGCGGATCCCTGTGACTTTTGACTCTTTCCACACAGGGCATCCTTTCTTAGTGCACAAAGATGTCTTTGAGTTGGTTGCTCTTGCTGAAGAAATTCAGGTGAATGCACTCAGAGATCTGTAGTTGCCTATGGAGAAGGAGCAGGAACATTCCAAATCATGGCTTTGTTACTCTGGCGTATCCCAAGCTTCTCCAGGTGGCTGCCTAGGGTGGGGAGAGTAATCAGCTGTGTATACTAAACATAGAATATATAATCAATAATTACCAAGATTTATAAGGTGAGGCATTCTTATTTAAAATTTAGATATGTTACTTTGTTAGTACACCTTAGTAATATTCAGCCTCTGTTCTCATATTACATATAATTTGTTCCCTCTATGCATTCTCCTTTCTTGATACAATACAGTTTTGAGGTTGAATACATGAGCTCACTTTAGTTTAGATTCCTCAGATGCTGGCTAGTAGTGGGGACTTGAGTTGACCCTCTTATGCTTCATTTTTCTCCTTAGCAAAATGATGATAATAGTAGAACCTATCACATAAGGTTATTCACAGAGTTGTTGAACAGATTAAATCTGGTGATCCACTAAAAACATTGGCATACTTTCTGGTAAATTGTAAACAGAGTAAATATGAGATATTATTAATTATACATAATTTAAAAAACTCTGTACTAGAGCTCTGAAAGTTCTCACCTTTGTGAACTCAACAAAAATTTATTGAATGTTGGGGATTGGAGAGGAATCAGATATGGGTCTCAGCCCTCTGGTTGCACCGTGTTGGGGAGGAGACAGATCTGTAAACAACAAATCAATGGAGGTAAGTCTATAGCATCCATCGTCTGACATAACTGTCATGGCTACAATGCCGGGATCAGAGTGACTGGACACTTCTATTCGGCCAAAATGTCTGCAGACACTTCAAAAAGGTGATGCTACAGATAAGTCTAGAAAGATGGCTTCCAAAAAATGGAAAGAAAAGGAATTCTAGGCAGAAAGAAAAGTGAGAACAAAAGCAAACTGGGTCACCTGGGTGGTTCATTCATTTAAGCATCTGACTCCTGATTTCAGCTCAGGTCATGATCTCACGGTTGGTGATGTTGAGCCCTGCATTGCACTATTAGCATGGAGCCTGCTTGGGATTCTTCTCTCTCTCTCTCTCTCTCTCTCTCTCTCTCTCTCTCTCTCTCTCCCTTTCCCCTTATCTCTCTCTCTCTCTAAATAAACATTTTAAAAAATAATAAAAGCAAATAGACATGAAGGGAACCATAGGCAGTGGGGCAAATCACAGGCATGGGGTGGGAAGCAGATAGATGTAGAGTCTGGTGGGAATACACTGTCAGCTAACACTGCTATAAACTGTATAAATCCCCATGCTCCATGTGGCCCAGTCCCTGTACAGAGTCACATTCAAAGAAAGAGTCTAGTTACCAAGAGGTAATCAGTGGCAATCAATTTTTCCCCAGTGATCTTACTTAAAAATACCAAAGGGTAGGAATACAGTTGACTCCAAGATTTCCTAATATTATTGTTTAGGTTTGTGTCCCTCTCCCCAAAGTCTCACACTCAGCACCTATGAAACATCTTGCCCCTTCCTCTGTTCCCCAAGTCTTTACATGCATGTTTCATTGCCATGTTCCTCCTTCCTCTACCCCAGCATAACCATCCCCTGGGCACCTGCTCTGCTCACATCTGCCGGCTAGTCCGGGGGGGTGGCAAGTATGGAGTTTCCAACCTTGGTGTGCTATAGGACAGCACAGAAGAGGCACTAACATGCTGCCAGCTCACATGGTTTTGAGGAAAAAGAGGCTACATCTGGCTCAGTGGCTCATAGAAGGCCTCAGGAAGCAGATGGTCCATGACTTGGGATTATACTACTTGAGAGGATTTGGATAGACAGAAAAGGAAAAAGAGGCCATTTGTAGGGAGAATGATGGAGGCTAATAGATCCAACATTGATATACCATCTCTGTGCATTGGGGATGGTTGCGTTCTCTTTGGCCCCAGCATGTGTGTGGTGCAGATTTTTGAGGAACCTTAGCATTTTGGAGGTGGAAGGCACTTCAGATATTCTGCTGTCCTTCCCCCTGGATTTAGAGATGAGATTAAGGCCCAGAGAGAAAAAAGAACACATAGACTTTTGCTTAAAATTCCAAAACTTGCTCTGAGAATCATTTCTTTGACCAGAGTCACAATCTAGCTTCAGGACTCCTGGGAAACTGCTATTTCTAGTGATGAGTGTGAATCTAGAGGCACAAAAGCGTATCCAATAGGTAAACATGGTCTTTTGTGTTTGTGTTCTTTTTCAAAAGGATTGACTCTCTGGGGTATGTGTTTCCAGATCCACTGTGCCAGGGATGGAACTGGAGGGGAAGGCAGTGTGGAGTGAGAGTTTTCAGGATTGGGGTTGATTCTAACTCTACCTGGGCTCTGTCACTTTTGATATTGTGGGTCAGGTTACTTAGCCTCCTGGCCTCGGTTTCCCAGCCTGTAGAATGGAGTGTGCAATTGCACCTTCCTCTCTGTGTTGTTGTAGGGATCCATTGAGATGATGTTCACACAGCCTTAGAAGAGGGACTGGCACCGAGTCTCCACTTAGTCAGTGGTAACTAATATTATTAGTTCTGTTGAACAAACACATTCTGCTGGCGCCTTGCAGCAAAGACATCCTAATATGCTCAGAGTCCATTTCAATCTTATTTATTGGGCTTATCTTTTCTTCTGAGCCATGGTCAGTATTTACAGCAAGAGGTTGCGTTGGCAGCAGTAACATTGATTGTGGGGCCACCTGTGGTCTTTCGGCTGTCCCTTCCTCAACATAGCCATGCCACACAGCCCTCAGGGGGACAGCAGGGCCCTGCCAAGTGCACCTGGCATGGAGCGTGTGGGCAGCAAGGCTGGCACAGTCCCTGTCCTGGCTGGGCAAGGTAAGCCAGCAGATGTTGGCTCCGACACAGACGTTGCCCAGGAGAGAAGCAGCCACTGGTGTCAGGATTTGCTAATTGTGTTGCCTCCTGGCACAGCATTCTCATGCAGCTCTGAAATAGCTCTTGCAGTTAGAAAAGGACCCTTCCTGCCTTTCATTTTGTGGCAATTTCTTTCCCAGGGACAAAGCCTGGCTCAGTGACGAGATCTGGTTTTCAGAAAAGGCTGTTGTGCTGTGCCCGGTTTTCCAGCTGGGCTGCTCTCTAGACTCGAAAGAAAATTGACTTGGCCAAGTTCACCTGGCAAGCCTATTCACTCAGCAGGCTCTCCCCCTACCTCCCCACTTTGGACACCAGTTTCTTCCACTAAAGCTTCTCTCTTATAGGCAAGACTCACTGGCCATTTAGTTCCTTCCCTGCCAGAGAACTCACAAAAACACATATGCATCTTTTTATCTAATAATGTTTACTATGATATTTCTCCTTCCCTATTTTAATCGAGGCTGTGTTTCACAGTGAAAAGGGATATCCTTTGCTATTAGAAATCTTGATTGTGAATACTTTGCCACAGCCTAGTTTTGTGACCTTGGACAAGTGATGTAACTTCCTGGGGCTCAGTCGTCCTGTGTCTCAAGGGTGGATTGTGCATCTTACCCCTTCGTGTTGCAAAGATTAAAGGAGTTAAGTTATGTAAATTACTTGATACTGTGCCTAGAGCATTGTAAGTTCTTATTAAATGTCCCTGCTATTATTTCATGTAACTAGTCGCAGAACAAATAAAGTCGCATCTCGTTTAATAGTGCAATTAATTTGTCAAGCTCCCCATATGCCCAGATTACAAAGAAGCCCAGAATTTCCTACTGGGGCCCTCTCCACTGCCCTGGAATGGTCCAAGAGTATTTAATCAGCACAAAGGAGGCAGTTCTGCTGCCTGGAGAATCCAGAACCCAGACCTGGAGAATCCAGTCAGTAGGTTGACCCCCATTTCCTACTCTTGCTTCACACAGGCTTGGCTGAAAACCTGGCCCCGTGTCATCCAGTGAGTCAGTGAATTGCTGTTTGATGTCAATGCTGGTCCAGCAGTGGGTTTTCCAGAATGCAGAGGTGGAAGGCAAGGCAGTCTCCTTCCCTCATGGAGCGCAGGTCAGTAGTCTGGCATGCTGCCACAGGCTGTTCTTCAGAGACAGCCACACTTGAACTGCAGGTACCAGATGCAAGTGCTGATCCTTGTGTGGGCTGTAGCTGGTTAGTTCAGACTTACTGGTGCTGAGGGACACTGTAATGGGGGTGTATGCAGACCTAGAAACCAGATAGTCTGTGTTCTAATGCAGGTGTGTCCTATGAATGTTTGGGCAATTTATTTGACCTGGTCTGTTCTCCAGCCCCATCCATATCTGAAAAGTGGGAGTCCTGATAGTAACTCATAGGGTAGTAGGGAAGATTAAATGTTTGGATACACGCAAAGCACGGAGAACAGTGCTCAGCATATACAAAGTACACCGTAGTTGTGAGTTACATAAATAGGAGTCCTAGATCTATCGCTGCTGACCTGTGTGACCATGGGCATTCAGTCTCCAACTTTGGCTTCTGTATATGTAAAATGAAGCAGATGGAAATATAACCATATCTGAGTCAGGAGATCTGGTTTCTGGTCCCGATCTGCCCTAATTAGCTCTCGATATTGGCAAGCAATTCTATTTCATAGAACTTCAGTATCCTCACCTATAAAACAAGAGAGCAGGATTAAATCATCTCTAAAATTCTACTAGGCAAAAGATAGATGTTTCTATTATCTTAGTATATTGCTATGTACTGGTCAATATCAGTGATCCTTTAAATCCATAATGCAGTTTTTATTGTTGATATATAATTATGATTATTTCTTGGGGTTGAATCAGTTGGGAAAATAAAGTCTCATATTCTATGTGTAACAACCCTATGAGAGAATAATATTGATGGGAACCACTAACGCTGCTTTAGTGCTTACCATGTGCCAAGTTCTGTGTGAAATAAATGCTCTACTTCACTTAGTCTCACAGTAGCCTTCTGAGTTAGGGATTACTATCCTTACTTATTCCCACCGCTCAGATAAGGACACCGAGGCTCACAAGTTTAAGTAACATGCTCAGTGCTACACAAATGGCAGACGGTGGAGCTGGGATTCAAGGATGGCCCTATGTGACCCATAAGTACATGACTGTTCTGCAGACAGTTATTAATGAACCTACCTCACAGAGAAGACTCTCGGACTCATTCAGCAAATAATGTGCCCAAGTTCACTTATAAGTTAGAGGCACGGCTGAGACCAGGCTTTCTCTCGCCTCATCTGCAGCCTCCCAAACCCGCTTGCTTGTGAATCAATGAATACAAATGAGGGCTGATTTGTATTCATTTCCAGCTAACCAGCAGATTTACACTCTCTCTGTTGCACACCTCCAAGAAACACATCCTCATGCATATACCATCAGGGTTTCAGGGACCTGTTCTCTCTCTCTCCGATTCACTCCCTGGTCCTGGGAAACTAAGATCATAGCCCTGTCTGTGAGCATATCAGAACCAGACTCCAGCAATAGCCACAGTCAACACCAGTAGAACAGTGGTAAACACTATTGCTTTACCTGGAAGGGAAACCAGAGACGGAGGTCCCTAAGTGTGGATGACACAACCACTCAAGGTAGAACATAGCATGATCAATCTCCACCGGGAGCAGTTGTGTGAATTTGAAGGTAGGTATGTTAGCTGACTTAAAACACTGCACCATGTCAGAGGACACCCATTCTTAAATTCTTGAATGGTGGAAATTGAGCCAGTGGACAGATGACAGAGGGATCCCACGAGGCTGCACCTGCCTGTCGATAGCCACTGCAATATCTGTTCTACCTGGGCCAGTAAGGGTAACTTTGACTTCAACAAAGAGAAATCCC
The DNA here is from genome assembly GCF_023721935.1 of Panthera uncia. Lineage (NCBI taxonomy): Eukaryota > Metazoa > Chordata > Mammalia > Carnivora > Felidae > Panthera > Panthera uncia. The sequence goes on from NC_064809.1 coordinate 125,733,769, forward strand.
CACACACGAAGAATTAAATAATGAAGTCATCGGAAGCTATGGGTGGGAGGGGTTCAGGCATGGAGCTGTTAGGAGCTCAATAATACACTGATACCCAGGTCCTTTCATCTATATTCTGCTGCCAGTATCAATAGCTTTGCCTGAGGTCTGACCTCTTATTGTTATTGTCACAAAGTGGCTGCTGGTGGCAATCAGGACTATACACTTTCGTATTCATCTCCATGAAGGAAAGAGAAACCCCTCTTTCCAAAACACAGAATATGATCTTTCCATCTTTCCTTTCTATTTGATTGGTTCAAGTTAGGTTATGGCCTAACCCCAGGCCAATAGCAGTCACCAGGGGGAGTTCATGCACTGATTATATTAGGCTAATCAGAGGTTAACCATAGAAATTATGCCAGGATAGAGTGGCTTCCTCTGAGTCACATGGATTGCATGGCCAATGAGTAGACACATGAATAAAATGTGGTTCCTATTGGAAAGGTGGAAGGATTGCAGGGTAGCTGACAGTGTTCATTACAGTTCCCTTCCTACAACATAACAGTATTGGAACCCTTGACTTATGCTCAATCACCATGTTTCATTATCCTGGACCCATGAGTTAATTAGGTTCTAATCCTGTCTCCTCAGTAAGTCTCATGACTTCTGCTTGATTGGCTGGAATAGAAGCTTTCTCTCTTCCTCTCTGTAATGGTAGTTTGTGGCTAGAAGGCTCTAGATATGCTCTTGCCATTTTTTCCCACCACAAGGCAAAAGCAGCCCAAGGAAGATGTCAGGACACAGAGGATTCCTGAAAAATGGTACAGAACTCTGAGGACACCATGGACCTCTGACTCAAACTGTACCTAGAACTCACCTGAGCACTGAAACTCTCAATCACGGAGTCAACCAATTCTCACTATTTTTAAATCCAACCTCAGTTTTGCTTTCTGCTTCTTACAACATGAAGAATCCTTATTGACACAGCAGAATCGATTTCAATTCAATGAAAATGTTTCTAATCATCAGAGCTGCTTCCAAAATAAAGCAGGCCACCTCCTGTTCTCCTCTGTCTTCCATCACTTGGAGGTGTTCATGCAGAGACTGGCCAACCATCTGTCCAGGATGCTATAAAAAGGATTTCTACATTGGTGGGAAGCTGAAAAACCACCTTCTAAGAACCCTTCCAATTCCGATATGCTAATACCCCTATTAAGCCAAGAAGAATGTGGAAGGTATGCAGAAACATGCATAGGAGAATATAAATCAAAGTTACTTGGATGAGAGTCTTTCTCTCTGAAGTAAGACTACAGAAGAAGCATGATTCAGTCATTTGTTCTTTAATTCAGTCATTTGTTCTTTGATTCACTTTTATTCAACAGATGTATATTGATCTCCGAATATGTGCTAAGCACTAAAGATTGAGAAATAAATAAAAACTAAGAGCCTGTTTTCACAGCGTTGACTTTCTAGTGGTCATGGTAGAGTGGAAAGATGCAGACTTTGATTCAGAAACACCTGAATGACAGTTATAGCCTCTACTAGACACGTAACCTTGGGCTGGCTTCTCTGATCTTCAATTTCTTAACTAGTTAAGTAGGAGCTATAACACCTACTTTGTACAGTAGCATGATGGTTAAATGAGATAATGCATACATGTAAAATACCTGGTAAAGACCAGGAACAAAGCAGTTAATCAATAAATAGTATTTCCCTTCCACAGCTAGAGCACTAATGGCTATATGTTCAAGGGAAAACACCAACATTTCATCTTCTGCATGAATTCCAAGAAGCTCAAGTATAATAGAGAGCAGAAGGCCATGCAGAGAGAACTCTGGAAAAAGTTGATTTTAAATGGATCAGATCACCATAATTTGAAGGAGAGAATGAAAAGTGTCTAAGTTTATTCATTCATTTAACAAAAATGCATTGAGTATCTCCAATGAGTTAGCAAGTATTCTAGGTTCTTGGGACCTATAGCAGTGACCCAAACAGAAATGTTGCTTCTCTCATTGGGCTTATATTCTACTGGGAGTAGAAAGACAGGGAATAAAATATGGGGGAAATTCTCATAATGCTGCACTAAATGCCACTTTGGCCAATTTGGCACTAAATGCCAAATAAAATGGTGGTAATAACTGGTACTAAGGAAATAAAGAGGAAATAGATCCAAGGGTTCGAGTAGCCAGAGAAGCTTTGAAGGGTTATTTGGGGAATAACTCCTTAGACTGTGGATGATGATATGTAGAGCGTGGCGTCTGTATCTGAGAATCATGCAAAGAGATTGCAGGCCAGGGGCACGTTGATGAACCAAGCCAGGAAGCGTGGAGAGTAGGATCATTTTATAATTGAATGGAAGGGTTCAGCTGAGTTCAAATCCTGGCTCTACTAATTAGCAGGTCACTTTGAGCAATTTGTAAACTAGGTCATAGAGTTGAGCTAAGGGTTCATTGAGAGGAATCCTATAAAGTGCTCAATGCATAGCAAGCTTGCAATACATTACTATTATTGTTGTTTTTGTTTTGTTATCATGACATCAAGGCACGTTAACCAAGTGTCTTCATTTCCTATGGCTTTTTATAACAAATTACCAAAAACGTAGCAACTGAAAACAATGCCCACTTGTTAACTCAAAGTTTTGTGGTTCAGTAGTCTGGATGTGCTTAGCTGGGCTCTCTGCTTAGGATATCACAAGGTTGAAATGATAATGCCAACTGGGCCAGGCAGATATCTAGGGACACTATGGAAGAATCCATTTCCAAACTCATCTAGATTGTTGGGAGTGTTCAGTTCCTTTGGTTGCAGGGCTGAGGCTCCCATTTCTTTGCTGCCAGGACCACTCTCTGCTCCTAGAGGCTGCCAACATCCCTTCTCACATAGCCCCTCCATCTCCAAACCAGCCACATTGTGTTAAGTCCTTCTCACACTTTAAATCTCTCTGATTTCCTCTTATACCACAAGCCAGAGAAAACTCTGCTTTCAAAGAGCTCATGTGATTATGTTAGGCCCACCCAATCTATCTCAAAGTCAACTTTGTAACCTTAATTACATTTGCAAAATGTCTTTTGTCTTATAACCTAACATGGTGATATCTCACCATATTCACAGAGGAGGGAATTGTATGTGGGAGAAGTCATTGGGGGTCATCTTAGAAGTCTGCCTACCATACCAAGTAAAGACTTCTCAAGGAGATAATTTGTGTGACACAGAACGTGGTGGGGAAAAGAAGCAAACTGGAAGATAGAACAGCTAAGATTTGAGCAGCCATGCTGAAGTCACACTCAGTTAACACCTAGCCTTTCTCGAACATATCGCTGGACTACTGTCCTCATTCAGGACTTGAGCAGCCTATGATATTCCAAGTCAGTTATATGGGTCCACTAACCAATCCACTGAGAATGATTTGGGTTCCTATTATATCACCCTATGTTTACTTCCAATGTTACACTTCCAGTGTTAATTTCAGACATGATGAATGTGCCTTCTTCAATTCATTGAGGAAAAGATTAAATAGGACAGAGATACAGAGGGAGATGGTCACCTAGGCCCTGATGACTTCCTCCAGGTTTATGGGAACTGTTACTCAGCATCCTGTGGTTATAGGTAAACAACTCCATAATTATCTTCCTAACCTTACTAACATCATAACCTATGTTCTGTCTTTGCTCCTTGCATATCCTGATCAGTTCCTTGATGGAGCCTAGTTATCCTCTTTCTGCTGAAGTTCCCTCATCTTGCCTCTTCCAGCCCTGCTCGATTCCCTTCAACATGGGGCACCAGCAGCCTTGGCTGGGTATTGGCAAGTTTTAGCAGAATTGATGCTGTCTTGGTGGAGCATTAGCAAGATTGTTGGAGCAGGACAGGAGGTAAGTTGTAAGATGCCACTTGGTGATGAGACAACTAATCACAGAGAACACCACTGGACAGAGGACACCACTGGACTCCACTGGCTTATTTGTAAAGAATGTGGAGAGTACTATGGCTCCTACGTTACAGTCGAGGATGAAGCCAGAGAAAGAGTGCATTCTGTCTCTGTTAGTGGGTGTCTGTTTGGAATCATGGTTGGGTTACTGAAGCCTAAGAAATCCTGGGGACACGACACATGGAGATAACAACATGTGTCCCACAAAGAAATTATTTGAGGATTAAATGAGATCATGGATTTAAGTTCAGACGCAATTCCTGGACCTTGGAAGACACCAGTAACTTGCTTATGAGGCCAGGAGACTTGTGCTCATTTAAAAAAGTAAATGAAATTTTTTATTCTTTTTTTTAATAATTTGCACCCATTTTTAACTGCTAATACCCTGTTGACTAAAATTTGACCTTTCTTTTTTAATGAAGTGTTTTTCTGAAAGAAAAGAGAAACAGGAAAAAATAAAGAGTATGATTTTTTTTTCATCATTGCATCAAAATTTTGCAGCTGATCCCAAATAACCAGCCTGTTTCTTCCTTGCATATCTTCTTACCCCAAGCATATCTAAAGAAGTCCTTTTTTACTACAATACTTAGGAATAGATAGACCAGTGAAACAATATAGATAGTCCAGAAATAGATTAAAGTATGTGTGAGAATTTAATATATGATAAAGGAGACATCACACATCAATAAGAAAAGGAAGGATTATTTAGCAAATGGTGCTGGGACCCCTGGGTAGCAATTTAGGAGGAAAAAATCAATTTTAGGCCCTTACTTAACATCATGCAGAGAAATCAATTCCAGATGGGTTAAATAATTAAATATAAAAATATCAAATCTCAGAAAAACTAGAGAAAAAAGAAGAGTGAATAAGAATTAAATCCCCAGAGGAGTAAGAACTTTCTAAGCTTAGACCAATAGAATAAAGCACAAAGAGGATTAACAGATTCAACCACTTACAATTTAATTTTTAAAATCCTGACACACAGACATACAAAAGCTAAAATCAGACCTGAAATAACAGTTGCAGCAAATATTAACAAAGTATTAATTTTTCCTATAAATGGCTCATATCAATCAATATAAAATAACACTACTAGATAGCTCAATAAATGGGAGAAGGCAGAAAATTCACATATGAGGAAAATATATCTGATAAACAAATATGGGGAAAGATACAAGCTCACTAGCAATTAAGAGAATGGTAAATTTTTAGAAATCAAGTATGGATTGTAAGACAGAATTGGCAAAATTATTTTTAAATACAAATATTCAATATTGGTAAAAGTATAAAAAATGATCACACTTATCTACTGCATGGTATGAATTTATGTAATGCTTTCACAAAACATTTTCATAATTTGTACTAAGACACTTGAAAAGACTTCAGATAATTTTTAAGGGGCACTTCAATTTTCAGAATCTAAGCTAAAAATATGTTGAAATGTTAGATCAAGAAGAGACACAGAAGACACATTAGCGAGAGGCTCTCTGCAGCATAATTCAAAATAATAATTATAAGTAACACTAACGACAAGGAGGAAATGGAGTTAATTATGATATATTCACCCATGCTTGTAGGGTGTTGGTAGGTAAATCAGTCATGGTTCTGGAAGGAAATGGGCGATGAGTTTACATTAGAATGACTTGAGGGGCACCTGGGAGGCTCAGTTGGTTGAGCGTCATGATCTCGCAGTCTGTGAGTTTGAGCCCCTCGTTGGGCTCTGTGCTGACAGCTGAGAGCCTGGAGCCTGCTTCGGATTCTGTGTCCCCCTCTCTCTCTGCCCCTCCCCCGCTCATGCTCTCTCTCTGCCTCTCAAAAGTGAATAAAGATTTTAAAAATTTTTTAAAAAAATAACGACTTGAGACAGGTTCAAGAAGGAAACTATTTACAAAGGCATGGACAGAGTATAGGAAAACTTATGATAAGGAGCTAGTAACAGAGCTCTTGCTACCTCTAAGTCTAATAAGGTGTGGGAAAGGGGCAAGGAAAGTAGTATGGAGAGGTCCATCTTGATAGGAGCTATGACTTCATTAAACCAAGGAACACAGTCATCCTAAAGTCAGTCTCCGTGGAGTGATCCAGGAGAATAAATATTCTAATATCATTCCCCTTCTCCCTATCAACCTTGGAAATAAAAATAGTGAGTTAATTTACCAGCAAAATGAGTTTATTCAGGAGTAGCAGGATAATTATAATACAGGTCATGCAAAACATGCCCAACCATAGGCAAGTCTTAAGAACACTGAGTGGGCCTTACCTTTAAAGATAAAAGAAGGGAGCTGGAAGGGGCTGTTTGAAATGGAAGTCCATTGGAGGAAAGGGAGGGTTTGGGGGTGTGGCAACTTTTCATTGGCTGAGTTGTGTTGGTTCTCATTGGCTGGGTTGTGGTGGTTCTCACTGGTTGGGTTGTAGTGATTCTCATTTCCTGGGTTGTGGTGGTTCTCACTGGCACCCAAGGTGTGGCTCCCACGTGGCGCCATACATGGGACCTTCATAACCATCCCCTCATATTGTCAAGCCAATTCTTCTGAGTAGTGAAGGGACTGGTAAGGTCAGTGAAGACCATGGATATGAGTCCACGACTGTACTTTCTTTGCTGTAAAGCGAGTTTCTCGGTCCACAGAGATGGTGTTTCAGATATCACAGTATGGATAAAGCATAATGTATTTTTGAACTAACAGCACTGTTGCTAAAGAGCAGTTTAAGCTGGGAAGGTTAATCCACCCTCAGAATTTGTGCCTATCCCTATTAGAACAGAGGGTTTCCCTATCTGTTAGAGGAGTGGTTCAATGATATGGTATTTTAACAGAGAGTTGGCTGCTTCTCCCTGGAATGGTGCCATATCTGGAGCCTAGAGTTGGCCTCCGGTCTTGACAAGGTAGGCACCTAGCATGGCACAGCCAGGCCAGCATGGATGAGGGGGAGTCCATGATGCTGAGACCATGCATAACCTCCATCTCTGCTGTCATGCCCACTTCATACATGGGCCCACTGAGCAAGCCCAAGGGTATGTAGGGACTGACATCCACAAGACACTTGTTCTTGTCTAGGTTTGTAAGAGCTTCCTCTGCAATGGATGCCCTCAGATAGGAATCAATGTAGGATATAAGTGTCTTCACTCTCTTTACCGATTCTAGGTTCCAGTTCATCTCTTCCTTACAGATCTCTTTGTCTCCTGTCTTCCAATCTTGTTCTTTCCCTAAAGCAGCCAGCCAACCCATTAGCCATTGCTCATGTGTCGGTGGTGTATATCTGCAGCTCAGACCATCTTTCCTTTCCCATGAATTGGACAACCAGATGTAGTGCCTGAGGCTGTTCCCATTGGATTAGTCTCCTTCATTTCTTTCTTTCAGTGACATCCCAGCTTGGGGGAAATGCAGCTGCCATCCACTTCCAGTGTGTACTCTCATACTTTGCAGATCCATCATTAAACCAGGCTCATACTTTTTCTTCCTCCATTAACTGGCAATAGGAAATGTCTCATGAAGCCAGAGGTGTGAGTTGAGGAAGAGGTAGCAAAGCAGTAGATGAGACTCTAGGGGAGTCTTACCATCTGTTAGTGCAGCTTATTTGTATCTCCCAGACAATCGGGGCCCCGTTCTGTATATCCCATTTATACTTTATAATGCAAGGCTGCTGTATGTGCCAATTTTATGCTTCAATGTATCAAATAACATCAAGGTCATGATGAGCAGCTCAGGTCTCATAGTCTCTTGGTGTCTGATGGCTAGACATTCAGTTTCTACCAGGGTCCAGTAAATGCTTTTCGAATAGAGAATAATTGTCACAGAAGAAGTCCTCATTACAAACACTAGGAGTCAAGCACCTTTGGGGGCTTGCCAGAGGCCTCAGGCAGGATCTCTGTTTGCTATACATGTTTTCAATACCTTTGGGCCTGCAGCATCACAAAGCTTTGTAATGCTTTACATCACAGACTGGACTTGTTACAGAGCATTATTATGCTCTAAGCTCCACTCAAAGCTGTCATCATTATGAGTTACTCAATAAACAGGTCAGAGGAGCATGACCAAATATGATGCATGTTGTCTACAACACACAAAGAGGCCTGCAAGTGCTGCACTTCTTTCTTCGCAGTGGAAGATGAAAGGCACAGCAAACAGGCTGTGATTTCAATGGCATAATGCTGATAAGCACAGACCATTGGACCCTAGAAGCTTCATCAATGTGCTAGGCATCTGAAATTTAACAGGATTTGTCCAGTATCTTCTGACATGGATATATCTTAAGGTATATGGGGTGTTTGCTCTTTCCTGCTAACCATAACCAATTAGCATAATGTCACCAATGTAACAGACCAGGGCGATATTTAGTAGGTTATGAGAATAATCATGGCCCCTCCAGACTACAGTGACAAACACCAAGAGAGCTGACATGGCTCTGGATCAAGATGGTCATATACTGCTTTATTGTACACACAGGATGATTCTGATTTTGCTTACTAATTGAGATGGGCCGAAAAGCATTTGCCAAGTCATAGCTCCATGTGCCAGGAATTGGGCTGGGTTGCTCCAGTAAAGATGATACTTCTGGGATCATAGCTGGTAGTAGCAGTACCATTTGGCTAAATTTGTGATAACCAACTGTTACACTCCATGATATAAGTGCCCTTTGTAGCAGCCAAACAGATGAGTTAAATGGGAATTGGGTAGGAATCATGACTCCTGCAGTCTCTCAAATCTTTTCTGTAAGTGCTAATTCCTGATTTATGTGTCTTGTGCTGGGGACAGTTATCAATTCACATTAGTTACAAGGCCTTTCACTTGGTCTTGACCTTCTCAACTATCATAGCACTTACTCTGATAATTCTGTATATTTATTCCCACTACATATTCCAGGATTGGGGAGAAATGACAGGTGGGTGTTTGGGCCACTGGGTCCGTGTGAGACCTTCTAGAGCCAAGATCCCATCTATTACTTCGTCTCTATAAGACCCCATCCTGAAGGGTGGACCATGGAGATATTTTGGGTCTCTGGATACTAGCATCAGTTAGGAGCCAGTATCTAATGACCATGGAAAACATAGCTATTATCCTTTTTTTTTTTTCAGTGCATAACACCTTAGTAAGTGGCTGCAGTCCCCTTTGGAGAAATATATGAGGAAGATTCACATTATACACGTGGAGAAACATAGCAGGATCCTTCTTCAAGGAGGGCCAGTCTCACCCATGGCTGAGAGATTGTGGATATGTGAATTGGTTTTGGTTTTGGGATTAAGTAAAAAGTTGAAAATCCTCACTGCAGAGACTCAAGTCATATTTCTGGCCAGTAGTCTTAGAATTTTTACTATATATATAAAGCAGCACCCTAGTAGATTACTTTGTGTTTAGGGATATTGTGGTCAATTAACCAACTTCAGAGATCCCTGAGAGAGTGTTTTTGTGACCGCTCCATCCCTGTGTCTATCCTGTTACCTGTACCCACTCTGTGTCTAATGGTGAAGAGCTGCCACCTAGCTTATGCTGTGTGGGATCCCATTAACTCCATCAAGATCAGGAAATCCAGTTCCCAAATCTCCAGCCCACAGGATACAGACAACACAACATGCTTTATGGATGCTTCTGCTCCTCTCACTAGTGAATGTGTTAATGCCTTGGTGAAGGGCATGTCTCCAGGCTCTCCTATGAGGATATGGTTAGAGGCAGGCTACGAGATGGCACAGGGTAGACACATTGTCACATTTCCGTCTCCCTGAACCTTCAGACTCCCTTCTCTGAAACATATCAAGGAAGTTCCAGTATTTAAACCTCATTAACTCACATGCTTTGAGTCTGAGTTTCAATTATCCAATCTAGGAGACACGAGTGCCCAAGGTACGTGGCTTAACCAACACATTAAGTCCCAAATCCTAGAAGGATGCTCCAGTGTTCATGAACTTGGCCCATTAGAAATTGCTATTCTTTCCTACTTGCACAAACACCCTTATAATTCAGTCCCACACTGCTGTCCCAGCCTTGAAATTCTTCTGGTGAATAAGTTCTTTCTTGTAGGAATAGCCTTCTGCTCCTCAATTCTTGCTCTGTTGGGTCTGGTGACAGGCCTGGAGACAGGGAGGTGTGCTGGGAATGAGCCCTGGGATAATCAACTTCAGCTTCTGACGCAGCTGCCCCTCTGATGGTAAGGCTGCTGCTGATGGTGGCTGGGGGTGAGTGGTGGGAGTCAGAGGCGGTGCATGGGTAGAACTGCCTTGTAGCCAAAGGAAGCTCAGAGGAATTTGAGAAATTCAAGGATTTAAAGTTTTAGTCTCAGTCTCATGCTTGCCTGCTCATATGTACTCAACCCACAACTCGGGATCACATACTTTCTCCCATGACAGTCTTTTCTGTGGTGTAGCATTGCACCGGATGCAGAATGAGTGGTGCTACAAAGACATGTGGCCTCATCCTCACTGTAGTTGCCCTATGATAGCAGCTGAAGGGCTTCTTCAAACACAGCCTGAAAGCTTCCAGGTGTCCAGCATGTTCTCAGTTCAGTGTTTACAGCTTATAAATTCTCCTCTCCCCCAAGAATACCTTCCAGAGCCAACAGAGGAGGCCATGTGATTTCACAGTATTTATGATAATTATCACCATATCCATAAGGTATCACAGGCACTTTATGTCCCCCACCTGCACATTATCCATGCTACTATTGATGAAACCCTAATCATGATGCATGTCTCCACTTACCATGGATTACCCACATCCCACCTCCCCGCGGCAAGGAGGTTATCCCTACATTAGTCAAACATATGAGCAACCCAATCCCAGGACCCAATATTGAAGGTCTCTATTCTGGGACCTCATACGATACCATTTATTGTTTTAATCAAGATCCCCACAGGAGATAAATGGCAAGCTTTAGTTAGACTAATTTGACACAAGCTTGATAAACAGACTCCTTACAAAGATGAGAGGAGAGTGCAGTACAGTCACATAGTACATTACCCCAGGGTGGAGGCAACCCCCTAAATCTGGAGGGTGGATGGAAGGATAAAGTTACTGGCACCTGGAAGGAGAAAGTCACATGGACAGGAGTTCCTTGACAGGAGCTTTGATCTTCAACTGAAAAATGAAGTCTACCTGCAGTGAACCTGCGGGAAGAGAGCAAGGAGAAAAATTAACCCAATATCATTCTACTCCTTCCTTCTGCAACCCTGCTGGGATTTCCCATTAGCCAAATGCCAACTGGATGCCAGAGGAAGGAGAAAGTGTTGATGTGTCCATACCAGCCAGATTCCCAGGACACAGAATAGGGTTAAGGGGAGTGGGTGTAGAAAGAAAGAGCAAAGGTATCTAACAGGGTGGGGGAAGGCAGTGTCTCAGTTTGCCCGAGTGACATGATTTAGATGAGTAATAGGTATTTGGGGTGAGGGGGGACTAAAATAAGTAAAATAAAATGTTAATGTTTTTATTAGGTTACCATGAGATTACAGGTGGTTTTATTGCCTACATAAACCTATTTTTTTCAAATTGCGATGGGAGCTGTGCTCTAAGCTCTTTAAAAATAGGCACCACTGCTTTCAAATAAAGCTCTTTCCCCACAGCTCCTACTATGATAATTTAGAAATAACAGGTACTTACTTAATTTTAGAAATAATGAAACATACAAAACATGCATTTAGAAACTGCAAATACCTACTTTTTAAAGGGGATACAGGAAAAAAAATACTTGCTAAAATTAACAATATGCAGTGCCATAAAGTGAGTCTGACACAGTGTGATTAGCTGCCACTTCTCCCTTCTGCCTTCCCTCCATTCTTCCCGCTGCTAAGGAGCCTTCTCCCATCCTGATCATCGTGTGGGACATTTTTCCTTTAGTGGGACTTTGAGAAGAGGAGATAGCGTGTCTTTAATGTCAAACCCTTTGTGCATTAAAAAATACTCAAAATTAACTTTTCTTATTATCACCTTCAACAATGAAATCCTGTTTACTTCCCTATACAATGAAGACAGGAGCAAGCTTCTGTCTCCATGAATGTTTCTCCACAACTTTCTTGTTTTGCTTATAGAATTTGGAGTTTAGTCCTGGATTATTATTGTTAAATATTTTATTTATTTTTGAAATCTTTTTACATTTGCTTTTCTATTTTTTATTATTAAAAATTTTTTTAACATTTCTTCACTTTTGAGAGACACAGCATGAGTGGGGGAGGGACAGAGAGAAAGGGAGACACAGAATCCGAAGCAGGCTGCAGGCTCTGAACTGTCAGCACAGAACCTGACATGGGGCTCTAACTCACAACCTGAGATCATGACCTGAGCCGAAGTCAGACGTCTAACCAACTGAGCCACCAACGTGCCCCTTTTATTGTTTTTTTTTAATGTTTATTTATTTATTTTTGAGAGAGAGAGAGAGAACAAGAGAGGGGTAGAGAGAGGGGTAGAGCTGTCAGCACAGAGCCCAACGCAGGGCAAAAACCCACAAACTGAGAGGTCATGACCTGAGCCAAAGTCAGATGCTTAACTGACTGAGCCACTGAGGCGCCCTATTATTTTTTTTAATGTTTATCTTTTTTTGGCGGTGGGGAGACAGAGAGAGAGGGAGAGAGAGAATCCCAAGCAGGCTCTGCACTGTCAGCACAGAGCCTGATGCAGGGCTTGAGCTCAAGAACTGTGAGAACATGACCTGAGCTGAAATCAAGAGTCAGATGCTTAACTGACTATGATACAGTGCCCCCAGGTGCCCCTATTTACTTTTTAAAAAATACATTTGAGCCCTCTTTTGTGAGTACTTTAACAAAGGTCACTGAGGGTCATTTTGATTTTTAATTGTTTTAATCTCACAAGACCTTATCAGGAGAGGGACCATAGCCCACAGTTGCTGGAAATCCTGCAGAAACGCCGTCCTATTGATATGGGTGAGAAAAAAGAAAAGCGCAGCTCCTGCTGACATCCAGTCAAAATGGTACCCCCCCCCCTTTTGAGTATATCTCTGACCACTTCTTTTTTTTTCCTTCTTTTTTTGTCAAGCAACAAAACCGCTAACAGTGAGGTGCTATGATAAAGGGCATGAGCTTTGGAGTCAGACTCTCCTGGATCCAAATCCAGCTGTAATATGACTAGCTGTGTGAATCATGTAAAAAAAAAAATCCTCAAGCCTCAATCTCTCCATCTTTAAAATGGGAACAATAGTACCTGCCTCAGAGGGTGCTTGTGAAGATAAATTTGATAATGCACAGAAAACACTTCTTGCAATGCTCCACACATAATACATCTTTAATAAATGCTTGTTCTTCTTCTTATTAATTGTGGTTGGAAAATGCCTCTTTCATAAACAGATATGCTGTATTATTGCACTGGGTACAACCACCCTGTACCCGTTAGATCAAGAGCCTACCAAGAAGGTCTGCATGATGTAGTTATAACGGAGAGAATGTAAGACCCAGAAGGGTAGGTGCTTGTCCTTCTGATTTTCTGATATTTCCTAAGCCTCTAGAATGGTGTCTGGCATATGGTAAGTACTGAGTAAGTATCTATAGAATAAATAAAAAGAACTTCTAAATTAGATACAACTCTGCTTGAATCCTGTCTCAACTATTTCCTAGCTTGTAACTTTGGGCGAGTCATATAACTTCTCTATCCTTTAGTTTTCTAAGCAATAATAATGAGAAAATATAATCATTTCTAACTAGCAGATCTGGTCACACACAATAGCACATGTTAAAATCCTTCATAAACTCTATATCAAGATTTGAATGCCCATGTGACAGTTGTGGTCACACAGATATATCAAAAGTCCTCCCAAAGAAGTGATTATTCTCCCTGCTCTTGGCCTACCTGTCTCTCCTCATGAGGCTTCGGCCACTGAGAACATTCCAAATCCCATCCAACCTCCTCTGCATTTCTTCCCATCAAAGCCGAGCTGTCAGCTCTTGGCTTTGAGACACTATCCTCGTCTCTGATTCTGGTACCCTGGACTTGGGGCTTTGACTTGGTGTGTCTGATGTTTGAATTTATGATGCCCCAGAAAGGCTGATTTTATATGACTCTCTGGTTCTCAAAACCCTTGGCTGAGTCAGTTAGAAATTTCTGCCCTGTGGAAATAGCACCATTTCTAACCCCTTGAGCCACTGCAATCCGTCCCTCCTACATGAAAGAGTGAAGTAGATCAAAAGAGTGGGTCTAAGTTATCTTATGTTCCTAAAATTCAGACTTAGGTGAAACTAAAAGTTTTCTAGTTAGATCAAGAGGATTTGGGGAAAAGGAAGAATGTGAGGACCTTTAGGAACTTTTTTTAATTGGGTAATTACTCAATACAGCAGACAACAAAATAAGACACAAACAAGTGCTTGGTAGAGTGTGTTGGAAGGAAAATGGTAACTCTCCATGCATGTTGTAATGGGTGGAATTAGTAGCAGGCTCTTGAGGGAGAGTTAGGGTCATCCCAGAATGTTCACCAGCGATGTCTGCTTTGATGAAGACATCAGCTCACAGGCACCACAGTGGGACTGTGAAGGAGAAGAAAAGGTTAGAAGGAATTAAAATTAAAAGCAGCCGAGAAAAATTAGTACACTATCAAATATCCTATCAAATGCTGCTGGAACTCCTACTCGTATAGGCTCTGTGCAGATATTGCATATACTGTATTCAGCTCAAGGCACAACCTAAAAGCAAAGGTCCAGCAGAGCTCCATCCATGCACAAATGTCATTGTGTCCTCAGTGTGTGCCCAGGTCTGTGCTAGGTCCTCTGACAATCTCACGGTAATTATTTCTATCCTAGAATCAAAATTATTTGGGAAATGCTAGAAATAAAATGTAGAAATGATTCCAAGAGACGTGGTTCATATCAAGCATGTAACCAGCACTGCCAGGATTATTAGTGCATTGAATCTTTTAACAAATATTTTCTGAGCACCTGTGATGTGCCAGGCACTGGTCTTGGCACTGAAGATGCAGAGGTGAACAAGACATCCAACCACCCTTACAGAGCTTATATTCAAGGGCCCTGCGGTAGACAATACACAGATAATGGTAAGTGTAGGAAGAGAGAACAGAGAGCAAGGGAGTTGGCTACAGGTGCCAGGGGAGACATCTGCAGAAGTCTCATTGGAACAGGAGCCTACATGAAGTGACTGAGCCATGTCATAGTCTGAAAGAAGGGTGCCCCTGATAGAGGGGACACTGAAGCACAGACCACAAGCCAGCTAGAGCATGGCACGTATGACCCACAGTGTGGAGCAAGTGTAGCTAGGACAGAATGTGCTAGAGGGAAAGAGGAGAATGATGAGTTCAGGGAGGAAGCCAGGGCCTGACTTGTAGAGTCTGAATAAGTTATGGTAAGAAACTTGGGGGTTTGGAGAAAGGGACTTGGATGAGCATGTTTGCTTATGACCCCACCCCTCTTACATTTGTGAGGCTTATCAAGAATCCTTTAGGAATCAACCTTGGAGGCTGACAGGTATACCCTAGGGCTGTCAAAACCCCAGAACAAAGGATAACAAAAGACAGACATTATCCAACTTCAAGACTTACTGTAGAACTACAGTAATCAAGACAGTGTGGTATTGGGGAAAGAACAGACAGACCAATGGAACAGAATAAAGAGCCGAAAAATGGACCCATACAATTAGAGTCAACTGATTTTTGACAAAGGAGCAAAGACAGTACAATGTGGAAAGGATAGTCTTTTCAACTGAACAGATACCCCATCAAAGAGATATATAAATGACAACTGAGTGTATGAAAAGATGCTCAATGTCATAAGTCATTAGGGAATTACAAATTAAAGCAACAATGAGATACCTCTGGCATATCTATTAAAATGGCTAAAATTCAGAACATCGACAACACCAAACGCTCACAAGGATGGGGAGCAACAGGAATGCTCATTCACTGCTGATGAGAATGCAAAATAGAACAGCCACTTTGGAAGACAGTGTGGTGATTTCTTACAGAGTTAACAATAGACACTCCAGCAATTGCATTCCTAAGGATTTCCCGAAAAGAATTGAAAACTTACGTCCACATAGAAACCTGCGCACAAATGTTTATACCAGCTTTATTCATAATCATCAACTAAGCAATTGAAGCAACTAAGATGTCCTTTAGCAGGTGAATGGCTACACAAATCAAGTTATAGCCATATAATGTAATATTATTCAGCCATATAATGTAATATTATTCAGCAATAAAAAGAAACGAGCTATCAAGTAACAAAACTACAGGAAGAAGCCTTAAATGCACACTGCTAAGTGAAAGAAGTCAATCTAAAACAGCTATGTACTATATTATTCCACTTGTATGGCTTTCAGAATGTACGGCATTCTGGAAAAAGAAAGACTATAGCAACAGGAAAAAGATTTAGAGGAGGAGAGGCGACATGAGTAAGTGGAACACAGGGACGTTTGGGGACAGCAAAACTATTCTGCAGGAGACTGTGACAGTGGTTACATGGCACTCCATCTTTGTCAAACCCATGGAGTTGTTCAATGGAAAGTTAACTTTGTGTTATGGACTTCAGTTAATAATAATGTATCAATATTAGTTCATTAATTTTAACAAATTTACCCCACTACTGATAGAGGAAGACGTGGGGAGAGGGTATGTATGGGATCTCCCTGTACCATATATTCAATTTTCCTACAAAATAAAATATAAAGCATATTGATAAAAATGAAAACCATCCAGAGCCCTGAGCTGCAAGTACAGTGGGGAGGCCAGAACAGATTGTGGATCATGTGGAGATGCACAGGACCGTGGTCAGAAATTTATCAGTGTGTAGGGGAACTGCACAGATCCCAATAAGCAGCCCGGGACTGACTTCAAAAGTGCATGTGACTGATTGTGAAAAGTGGATTAGAGACAAGCCAGAAATGATGGGGAGAGATGGTGGGGGTGTTTCAAGGGAGACATGGTGATTCTCAAGCTAGTGTGATGGCAATGGATGTTAGGAGGAAATGGACAGAGTTGAGACATGCTGAGGAGGTGGAATTAATGGGATTGTAGGGCAGGAGAGAGAGGGAAGACCTGGGAATGTTTCCAGCTTTTTTGGCTGAATAGTTGGATGGTATGTATGCTGTTGATTGAGACAGGGGAGCCTGGGGGAGAAGCTGGTTTTGGAGGAAGATCATTAGAGCCCTTTGGGATCTGTTGAGACCAATGTGCTTGTAAGACTTTCAGAAAAAGATGTTGAATGGGAGATAGGTAGGTCAGAAGTTCTGCTGAGGAGCTGGGCTGAGATGTAAAGGGCCTGAGGACTTCAACATATAAGCACATCTTGGAAACATGGGCTTCTAGGTCCTAAGCTCATATTAATGGCAACTAACCTTTCTGAGCTCTTAGTATGCACCAAACATTACAAAGGATAGTCTATACTGATTGCCTTATTCAAACTTCAATCCAATCCTATGAGTTAGATGCTATTAGTATTGCCACTTAAAAGATTTAAAAAAAAACCCTCAGTCTCCAAAGAAAAACAAACAAACAAACCCACAAACAAAACAAAACAAAAACAAAAAACTAAGTCTCCGAAAGTTTAAATGACATTTCCCATATCACACACCTAGTAAGTGACAAAGACACAACTGAAAACCTAGTCCATGCACTTTTTCTTCGTACTTGAAAACCCCATGTTTCAAGTGTTGATATTTTTTTAAGTTTATTTATTTATTTTGAGAGAGAATGAGACAGTGTGAGTGGGGAGAGGGGCAGAGAGAGAAAGAGACAGAGAGAGAAAATCCCAATCAGGCTCCTCACTGTCAGCCCAGAGCCTGATGCAGGGCTCGATCTCGCAAACCTCGAGATTATGACCTGAGCCAGAATCAAGAGTTGGCCACCTAACCAGTTGAGTCACCCAGATGTCCCTCAAGTGTTGATATTTTGAATATTCAAGTATGTTTTCAAGTTTAACTCAACCAGCTTCGGCGGATACATGTATCTGTCCAAACTTCTCACCCACCCAGAGACCTCAGCCTTTATCAAGATTTTCCTCAGGGAGAAATATCTGATACTTCTTTGTCACTCCAATCTCTGCATGTTTCTTTAATTTCTACAGTGTGGTACGAACGGGAAAATGGGATCACATAGTTCCAAGTCTCATTAGTCAAATTAATATCTGTACTGCAAGCAACCTGAAATTTTGGCAGCTTCAATTAAAAAAAGAAAAGGTGGGGTGCCTGGGTGGCTCAGCCGGTTGAGCGGCTGACTTCGGCTCAGGTCATGATTCATGATCTCACGGTCTGTGAGTTCGAGCCCCGCGTTGGGCTCTGTGCTGACAGTTTGGAAATAGAAAAACAACATTCAACTTAAAACATAAGATGTTTGGGGGTGGTTTTATTTATTTATTTTTTAAAGATTTCCCTGGGATGAAATCAGCCCAGAGATGAGAAGCACAAATCCAGAGACTTGGAGGCTCTGGGTTGGTTGGCCAGACACTTCTCTGCTCTAGACCTCAGTTTCCCTATGTGTCAGGAGATACAAAAGCAGTTTCTCTGGTTTTGTCAGAGGGCTGTGACAAGCCACAGGTGAGATGATGGATGTGGAAGCTCCATGAAGTGTAAAAAGTGCTAGACAAATACAAAAGTTAATTTGAATAATGATTACACTTCATATAGAGGAAAGCTACAATTATTCATAGACTGCGTATCCCAGCCCCAGAGTGAAAAGGAAACAGATGTCAGTGATTGCCAGGACAGAGCCCCTCACGTGACAGGTAAGGAAAACGGGGCAAGAAAGGGTAGGGGGGCTCACCCAAGGTCAGTGACAGAGCTGAGATTAACACCGACATTTTTCCCTCTGGTCTGCTGGTTTCCCTCTCTTTCCTTTAGCAAAGAGGCCTCTGGGCCATTTTTGGGGTCATTGCTGTCTTCTGCCAGAAAAGGATCCGAACAATCAAAAGAGAACAGTCTGTCTGCCAGTTTGGGTCTTAGTAAGATAAATGGCTTTTCCCAGGAAGAAAACTATGCTAACCTGAGGCTTATAGAGGATTAGTGGTTCCACATTTCTGAGAGTTTAGGTAAAACCACCAAAGCATCAACAAGAACAATAGCAGCTCACATTCACCTGCTCAGCATCTCACCTGACCCCCATATCTCACCTTATCCTCACTACATTCCTATGAGTAAGAAGTCACTATTGACTCCATTTTACGGATGAAAAACTAAGGCTTGCAGATGTTAGAGAAGTTGCATGGGCCACCGGCTCCAAGAGGTGAAGACAGAGATTCATGGAAGCCAGTATGACTCTCAGTTTCCAGACTGTAACCACTGGGCACATCACATTTCACTCAGTCGTAAAGTCCTCGGAGCTGCCATTTCAGGCTCCTCACGACTGGGATGTTAACTTGCTCTCGTACATAAATCCAGAGAGAAATTTGGGTCCCATCCTTTGCCTCACACAGTAATTCTGAAGTACTGTACTGAAGTACTGAAATTCTGTACTGCCTCTGTGCTGTCTTGTCGCTGAACGTTGTTCCTACTGTTTCCCCAGGCCTGGATGATCTCCTTTCCCCTACCTGGTCAAATGATACTCTTCTGTTAAGGATCCCCCAAAAGCCCCCCTATGGCAGGTCTTCCTGACCACTCAGTCCACACTGGATTCTCTTCCTCTGTTGAGTCCCTCTGGCACTTACTTTTGTACCTCCCGTGCGGCTCCTACAGGGCTCAGTTTTCTGATAACTCTTATTTTTTTCGTTTGCTGTGCAGGTCTTTAGGAGCTTTCATGTTATATCTTTAGCCACATTAGAAGCTCTTCAATGGCAATGTCAATGGCTGTTTCCCTTGGGTCCTCCACAGCGTCTACTACATGGCCAGTGGATCACCAAATGTTGCATTTTGAAATGAACTTTTTTTAAATGAATAAAATAAGAACAATAGGAGGAAGCTACTAAGAGATGACCTTCAGTTCAATGGAAGGATAACTTCCTCCATTGACAGTTTTTTTTTTCTTTTTTAACAATGGAAAGAACATTCCTTGAGAAGTCAGTATGTAGCCATCATTGGAGGTGTTTGTGCAATGGAACACTCAGGGAGATTTTGGGTGGGATTCCTGCATTGGGGAGGTGATGGAGTGAGCTTCTAAGGCTGCCAGCTGTAAGAGTCTATGATCCCATACCCGAATGAGTGAGGGAATAAATGAATTTGCAGATGTCAGTCATTCACACCTGTGCTCTCCCCACTCCCCGAGCCCAGTGGCTGAGACATGCTGTTCTGCATAATTCAGTCTTTTATCTGAAAAACACTGAAGTGAAGTAAGTGGAGAGCAGATCTTATTTCCTCCATTTTCCAGATGATGAAACAGACTTATTGAGGTAAAAATAATTTGCCTGAAGTCAGAAGTTGGTTGCACACCAGAGCCAGCATTCACATCGCCATGCCAGTTCAATTTTTGCTTCAAATGCTCAGACAGCTCACCAAGGCCCCCACATCTGCTATCCTCCTTTGAATCATAGAGGGGAAGCTGGAAGAAATCCTAGAGAAATCTCAGCTTCTCCCTGTTTTGCACCCTCAGCCACAAAGCCATTTGGGTTTTGCCTCAAGCATTTCTCAGCTTGGTCCCCTTCTCTCCATAAACACTGCATTGCCTTAATGTTCTCCTGTGCAAGGGAAGGCTTTGGAATTGGGAAGGCTGGATTCACTTCTCAGCTTTGCCTCCTTGACCATGTCACTTCACCTCTCTCCACGTCAGGACAAGGGGCACAATTAGAGCCTACCTCATAGGGCCACGGTAAGTATGAAATGAACTTATATGGAAATAGGTGGATCGATGGCCCTTAGAACAGCCGCTGGCACATAATACATACTCAACACACGTTTAATTGTGCCTATTTATTGGTTGCTAGGGGATGCTTTTCCCTAACCTTGGGTAAGTTGTGTAACAACTCTGAGGCGCAGTTTCCCCATCTGTAAAATGGAGCTAATGCTAATAGTGATCCCCACCTCCCGAGGATTTTTGTGAGAAACAGGCATGTTAATGTGTATACAGAGCACTTAGAAATTGCCTGGCAAGCTGTAGGTGCTCTGCCATTGTCACTATGATTGCTTTTTCTGGAGATTGACAATTGCACACATTCAGCCTTTTTTTTTTGCATATACTTCATGGTGTGCATTTTGCCCTTTGGAGGTACCTCTACAGTCAAATCATCCCACGCAGACCACACCATCTGTAATTTCTTCACTACAATTTATTTTCAAGATTCTTACTTTGATTCTTTCCATCATCCCAGCACTTTTTGTGCTAGAAAGTTCCATACTCTGCTTTTTGTCTTACCAGACATGATGGTGTTAATCACGTTTGTGCAACACCTCAAGACTGTGCATGAGCGCTGCACACGTGTCAAAGATAGAAACAAGTCAGCGGTAGAATCTGACCAACAGTGATTCCCCCGGGAAGGAGGCAACAGAAGTGCTGGTTTTGGTCTGAAATAGAGATGTGGGCCTGTGTGGGTAAGTCAGGGGTTGAAGCAGATGGCTCCGTGTTGTGATGGCCTTGGGGGTTGTTTACCAAGAGGTCCCAGTCACTGCATCGTTACACCCTAGTGTGCAACTCAGCCCCTGCCTCATGAAAGTTACTTACTAAAAGTCGATTCGCATGCCTAGAAGCAAGCTTCTCCATCTGCAGATCTGGTCAGAAGCTGTGACACAGAAAGAATAAGTTACATGTTACAGACGATGCCCCAAGAGTTGTTCAGTCCCTTTTCATTCTCCAAATGCTAACTTTTCCATGAAGACTTCTTGATTTACCCCAAACTGAAATACAAATTCATTTAATTGAATACATGGATACACTAAAATAAGTCTCCGTATGACTATCATGTCATTCCTGCAGAATATTAAGAATCCTTAAGGGCAGGGTCGATTCCTGCCTTCAGGAAATATGAGGGCAAATCTTTTACATGAATGAATAGATGAGAAATGGCATAATGAGAACCAGAACCTGGGGTCCTGTTCCTTTCTAGGAGACCACGCTGCCTTCCACAAAAATGAACCTTCGTGATCACCCCCTTAAGGCCCAGGGTTGTGTGGAATTGCACCCTGAAGATGTACATCTGAGAAAGCCATCTATGCTAATATGCTCTTTAGTTAATGGGCTACTGCAGACAGGTGATAATGATTCTGTGACAAGTAAGGTTAGAGGAATTTGGGGGGAGGGAGTGGAAAGAAGGGTCCCAACCCCATAATTCAGTGGGCCTTTTCCATGGCTCAGCTTTAAAAGAGGCAGAATTTAGATGTATGTTAAGTACCTTTGCAGAAAGGAGAGGCATGGCTATAATGGGATACATTAACAGGTCCCTGCAAGAGAAAATGCCCATCGCAATGAACTTGGCCAGCTCTCAGCTAGGGAGATCCTGAATGCAAATGCACTAAAAATAAGGAAATGGGCTTCCTCTTTTGTGCTTTTACATCATCTTCCGAAAGCCACTCTACCTGTGCACCAGCCCTCCGTCTTCTGCACTCTTCCTCCTCCTCAGGAGTCCCTTCCACAGCTCCTCAAAGACAGGACCGAGTGCAGGTCCTGATTTTAGGCCCTAAACTCTCCCTGGCCCATCCGGCAGCCCTCCAGTCCCCAGCTGGTATCACTTGACTCTCACCTGCAGACTGAGTTGTCCTTTCCCCAGCATGGGCCATCACTGACCCACTCCCTAGGAAGGAGGAGAGGTGTGGTTTCAAGAATCTCCAGTTTAAACACAACTTAAGGATGCTTTGCTGCTTTTCTTGCTAACCTGCATCCCAGTTCTGGAAGCCAAGCCTCTGCTTGCTTCCTGTGTCCCAGGCCCCATATGGTGCTTGTTCCCTGTGGCCTGAGCCTTGTCTGGGTGAACACCATGTTCTCTCCTAAGACATCCTGCTTTGTAAGCTGCCATTGAACTTAAAACACGATCCCCGTCCCTACCCTTGCTGGAAACCTGTCAGTAGGCTTTCTACTTCTCTTGGACACTAAAATACTATGTAGGAAATTCAAGGTCCTGCAAGAACTGGCCTCTGCTCACCACCACATCTCATACCATACACTTCAGCGTCCAGCTGCTCTGACCTTCTTTTAGTTCCTATAGAGCTTGCCCACCATAGGGTTTTTGCATGTCATTATCCCTCTGATGGAGCCTTACCTTGGAAATGCCAACCCAGTGAGGTGGGAAGGTGTTTTAAAGTCTAAGAAAGTAAGGCAAGGGGCGCCTTGGTGGCTCAGTTGTTTAAACGTCCAACTCTTGATTTCGGCTTAGGTTATGATTTCACCACTTGTGAGTTCGAGCCCTGTGTCTGCACACAGCGCACAGCCTGCTTGGGATTCTGTCTCCCTCTCTCTATGCCCCTCCCCCACTTGCTTACTATCTCTCAAAATAAAATAAAAACAATTTTTTTTTTTAAAAAAAGGGCCAAGAGCTTACAAAAGATGACATATTTTGTGTACTTTCTGCCCAGTACCAACATCTGGGCAGTGGAGGAGTGCATCTGAAGTGTGGAGGAAGGACAAGTTTAGGAAATGGAGACAGAGTAATGGACCCCTGAGACTGAAGATGGGGAGAGCAGGTCCCCAGGGTCCGATTGTCCTATCAGAAGCAGTCCTTGACCCCACCTCCATTTGGGGTTGAGGTGATATACAACGGTGCCCTCCTTTTTGGCTTTTGATATATAAAGATTGAGGGAAGCTGAGTCCAGCCACGGCAAGTGGAGACCCACACTGCCCTGTCTGCCCCACATTGCAATTACTTTAGTCAAGCTCCTGGCTTATTGGAGATTTATGAAGCTTTCTCTCTGTCTATCCCATTTAAAAGGCACTATGAAGAGAAGAGAAAGCTTTGAGCTGTAATGGAATGAGACTTTTTTTTTTTTTTTTACCCCTCTATTGGATCTAATAGAATTTAGAAGGAAGTTATTGCTTGGTAAAGCAAAAGATGAAAAGTGTGGAATGTCCCTACTAGAAGGACCCATCAAGCCCCTATGGTCTCCCTTATTGTGCAGAAGCCCAAAGAGGGACAGTTCAGATCTAGAGTCAGGCTGGACATTCTTGACCAGAGAGCCCTTGCTGGCAGTGGGAAGACAAGGGAGGTGATACTCTGCATCTATGAGTCCCTGAGCAGAAGCAGTCATGATTTTCCTCAGATTCCTGAAGATGTCTATACCCCACACCAGGTGAAAACTCAGCAG
Organism: Panthera uncia; assembly: GCF_023721935.1. Taxonomy (NCBI): domain Eukaryota; kingdom Metazoa; phylum Chordata; class Mammalia; order Carnivora; family Felidae; genus Panthera; species Panthera uncia. The sequence goes on from NC_064809.1 coordinate 125,757,751, forward strand.
CTTCCGAACAAATTGTCCTTAACGTTAGAGAGTTTATAAAATGTAATCAAGACAACAAAATGTGTCCATAAGAAACAATCAGAGAAAAACACCAGACAGCCAATGGTTTGGTGTTAAAATGTGTTGCATGCACTATTAACAAGTTAAAAAGAAAGAAAATAAGGTGCTTCACGGTCACTAAGAATAATAATGACTAACGCTGATAGAGAGCTTCTCTGTGTCAGGTACCGCTTTTTTCCTTCATGTTTACTGACTAAATTCATCCTCACACAACCCTATGAGGTACGAAATTGCCACTACCTGGACATATAGGACTCCATGAAGGGCACAGGGCATGAAGGTACATATATCACACAGCCCCTACCTCTGGGGATGCGTGGCTCATTGGAGGAGGCAGGCACATAAACACTGATGATACTTACAGGGGTACAAGCTATTAGCAATTTCTAAAGATGGGTAGACTAGGGGGAGAGGTGGATGCAAATAGAAGCCCCCCAGGCAGGTGGCAGGGAGGTGTGAGTTTAGATCTATCACGTAGGACAGCCTGGCCGTACTCTGTGGGTTTAGTCTGGGCAGCCAGATGAGCCCTAATTTCAGAAGCAGATCACATCCAGCCAACTGGTGGAGCGGTCCAGGTAGCGAGCCCAACCAATGGCCTAACACCTGGGATCCGGCCATTCTGTCGTCATGCCAAAACACCTGTGTCTGCAGGCAGCAGGATTCTAGGACCAGACCAAAGGCTGGCAGTTGGGATATCTGGTTCCCAACCACACGGTCTGGGATTTGGTTGCAGATGGGGACTGAGTAAGGAAAAGCAATTTTCCAGGCTTAGAATGAGGCAAGAAAGCTGAGTACCAGACAGGACCCACCCCTGCAGCTGTGGGACCTTGGCCATGTAACCTACACCCACCTCAGTTTTCTCATCTGTGAAACAGGATACTGACATCACCTTCCATAGTGTGGTTGCAAGGTCTGAATGAAGTGGAGCACGTTTCACGGTGCCTGACACAAAGTAAGCACACAAAACTCTTATCATTTCACTCACAAACACCATCCATTGAGAACCTACTATGCACCATGTTCTGGTCCAGATGCTGCAGATAAGCAAGTTTCCAAACCTGTGTGGCTTCTGCCCTTATACAGCTCACCATGGACTGCTCTTCTTAAGCTGGGGATTATTGTCAGCTGAAGGTGCAGTGTTACTGTCATCTTTATTACGAGTAACTAAGGAGAGTTTGCTTTCTTCCCCATCCCCCTGTCCCCTCCATGCAACCTCCAGGAGGGCCCACATCACACTGCATGTCACCATCCTTACCTGATGCCAGGAAAGGTTTGTCATTCTTATTCATTGCCACTCATTCCAATAGTCCTAGTGCTGCCTCCTGGTTAGTCCTGCACCCTGGATCCTGACCCAGAGCAAGCCCCAGGTGTGCATGTTTGGCCTGAATAGGATCAGGCCTGGACAGGGGCCTGGATTCTTGGCCTCAGTCATTCTGGTGGGAGGTTGAGGAGGAGAATAAGGAGTGCATGTGTGGCTGGGAGAGGGGCTACTGCCCCCCAAATCTGGGGTTCACCTCTGCACTGCCGGATCCAGACCTGAGTGGGATGCATGGGGGCTCCAGGGGTAGAAGAAGACCCCAGAAGAGTGCTGAACCCCAGCCCAGACCTGAGAATGGGACTGCACCCCAACTTCTACAGACATGAGGAAAGGAAGCTCCTGTCTTGGTACAGGGGGAGGTGTGGGCTGCAGGCCACTGTGGGGGCATCGGAAGCCACAGCTGAGGTACAATATGGATCCATGCTTTATGGGGTCTGATGCCTGTGTGTTTGGGGCCTTCTTAATTTTTTTTTAAATTTGAGAGAGAGAGTGAGAGAGAGAGAGCATAAGCAAGGCAGAGGGGCAGGGGAAGAGAGAGAGAGAGAAAATTTTAAATAGGCTCCATGCTCATCACAGAGCCTGATATGGGGCTCGATCCCACGACTCTGGAATCATGACCTGAGCTGAAATCAAGAGTCAGATGCTCAACCGACTGAGCCACCCAAGCATCCCTGGGGACCCTTTTAAGGAAAGGGATGCAAAACTAGCTTTAAAAAAGAATTTTAAATATTTTTTAAAAGATGACACATACAAAAATCACAACACTAGAGAAATAAATATTATTATCAAGTGACCATTTCTATAATGCTCCCTGTGGCTATATACTCTTCTATAAGCTGTCCATGTGATAACAATTGTATTATTCTATGGAAAACACAGAGAGATAATTAAGCTTCACTCTAGATCAAAACAATTTATTAATAGCTTATGAAACGCTCTTGTAGCTTCACAACTTCATATTGTAATTTCATGTAAATGTTTATGATTATAGTCAAAATATGGTAAATCTTCTATCACACATGCTTTATATATGAGCTGCTATGGGTGTACTTATGTTTGTGCTACAGCTATAAATTTTCTCCCTAAAAATATGGGAATTTTGATAAACAGTATTTGCCACAATTCCCTTCAAACCCCCAACCCCCAAACAGTCCATAATTGTTCGTGCTGCATTATCAAGTATATTTTTGACAAGGGAAAATTCCCTAGGGACCAGGTATTGGTAAGAGATGAATCAATCCTCCATTTACAAATCTGCATTTCTCATGAGGGGAAGAAGGGGCCATGTACTAATTTCTGGCTCAGTGCATTTCAAACCTTGCTTTCTCCCACCACCCATGTACCTCCAGCACGAGATGGCATAGTACATACTCATACCACAATAGGCCCTAGGCTCTGTCTGTGGGTCCCACTGAAAAGTGAGTTGCCATAGCAGGAAGCAATTCCTAACCAGGATGGCCAGAAATATCGTAATTATAAATAGAAATGGCCTCAACTACATGAATATAGGTCACTAACCCCAAATCAAATGTGTCCCCATCTCAATGTTCCTTTCGCCAGTGCCAAAGAGGTCTAGAGCCACTTCAAACCAACAACAACCCAGCACTAGGGGGATAATTGTGATCAATACTTGCTATTCTGGCAAATTTTATAATAGCACATTGTTTGGGCTGAATCTTTAAGTTCCAAACATTCCAAATTTTGAAATCTAATCCTCAGTGTGATGGCATTTGAAGGTGGGGACTTTGAGAGGTAATTAGGTCATAAGGGTGGGGCCTCTGTGAATAGGATTAGTTTCCTTCTAAGAAGAGGGCAGAAAGCTAGTTAGCTCTCATTCTACCATGTGAAGAAGATACAATAAGAAGTCAACAATCTGCACTATGGAAGAGACCCTCACCAGAACCCAACCATACCGCCATCCCAGTCTTGGACTTCCTGCCTCCAGAATTCTGAGACATAAATTTCTGTTGTTTTTAAGCCACTTGCTCTATGATATTTGTTATGGCAGCCCAAATGGATTAAGACAGACTTGCTCATGTGAACACACTGATAGGACTTCCTCCAGAGCCTCCAAAGGGTCTTGGGCAGTTGGGGGTCCTGAATCTTCAGCTTCCTTTATTGCCTTTAAGATAAACCCACCTCCAGGGGCGCCTGGGTGGCGCAGTCGGTTAAGCGTCCGACTTCAGCCAGGTCACGATCTCGCGGTCCGTGAGTTCGAGCCCCGCGTCAGGCTCTGGGCTGATGGCTCGGAGCCTGGAGCCTGTTTCCGATTCTGTGTCTCCCTCTCTCTCTGACCCTCCCCCGTTCATGCTCTGTCTCTCTCTGTCCCAAAAATAAATAAAAAAAAAAAAAAAAAAAAAAGATAAACCCACCTCTGGTGATGAACCCTGGGGAAGAGAGGGCTGCTTGGGATAGTTTCTGCCTTTTGTCTGCTCTGTCCCTACTTGTGCTAATCTGTCCCCATCTCTCTGGGAGAAGCAGGGAAGCTTCAAGCTCCCTGAAAGAAAGACAAGGAAAAGAGTAAGAGGGGTAAGAGAAATAGCCATTTCAGATTTCTCTGAGAAATGATGCACTTGCAATGGGCCTTCTGGCTCTGACCAAGGACCCTTCCCACCTACTCCCACCTGCTAACTGTGAAGTTGATTAGCCAAGTGCCCAATTGGCCATCAGCTCTGAATTAAAGCATCACACTCGTTTCAATAGGGATGGTGGAGAGGCCTCTAAGTTGGAAGAACAAATGCACCAAGCTTTGAAAGACCTGTAGAAACATCTGCTGTCACATCCTCTGGGAATCAGAGTGTCTGCCCTTCACAATTCCATTCTTCAAGCTTGGTTCTGGGTCTTGAGTACTGATCCAGAGCTCAGGGGGAAATAGAAGCAAAAATTTGATGGAGATTCCTTTAGCCCAAAGGCACCACCCAGTACCATCCCTAAACACCATGTTTTCAAAACTTTTGGCAAAAACCTAAGTTTTCTACTGAGAACAAGAATCTGGGAAAGCAGGTAAGACTCCCCTGTTCCATCCCAAATGCCTGTCCTCTCCAGTCCTGCAAGAGCAGGACTGAGCAAGTCTGGGTTAGACCTTCAGGGATACTCAGTAATCAGTTGACAGTGCTTCCTGAGCAACCTATGTGTATTTCTCATTTTCAAGAAATCATATTAAACCTCAACAAAAATAGAGTCCCACAAACTTCTGATACCTCTCCCATGATAGAGACTTAGGTACATTTGCTGAAATATTGAAAGACTAAGTTATTTGAAAAAATTTTTTAATTTCCATCCTTACTTTACAGTTGCCTTATGTATTAAGTGCTTGAACCCTAAGATGAAGGCACCTATCAGGATAGAGTTCACTCAATCCAATGCCCTGTTTTTACATGGAGAATAGGGCCCAGAGAAAGAAAAAAAATGACTTGGCCAAGATCACACAGTAAGCTGGCAGCAAAAGTAGTGTAAATACCCAGATCTTCAAATTCTTGATCCAGGACTTGAACAGCATTTTACCCCCCATCTGCTTTCCCAGAAACTTAGCCAGAGTTCCTTCCAAAGACCCAGCCTCCCACACAACCTTCTGGATGAGGCTTCTGGTCTTCTGACCAGCAGAGAGCCCCTCCACCTTCTGCTGCAAGCTTAACCACCTCACCCACTTCAAAGACATCTGGTTACATATTTGCTCCCCAAGACTTGGCTTTCAGCTCTGGCAGAATTAGGAAATACATGTTCACCTGCTCAAAGCCCAGATTGCCTATGTGTATCATTAAATTCTCAACCAGAGCATCAGGCCAATGAACATTAGCCAGAAATAGCTGAGACCTGGGGAGACTCGTGGCAAGCTGGTGTCCAGGGCAGTTAGGCAGTGCAGGGGAAACGTCTGGGCCTTGAAAAGCTGGTCAGTGCTGGCATCCCTTCTGATGTCTCCTTTGAGAGCATCTCCAGCTCAGCCGTCTCTTGACCCGTACATCCAGCCAGAAGGCAATGTGCATGTTTGTTGCTTTTCTCTCCTTTATTCTCAATCGTCCAGTGGAGTCCGCTGGACTCTCCTTCTGGGATCATTTCATGACCATAGTCTCCCCATCATTCAGATACCATTCACATATCACCTCCTGTGTGAGGTCTTTCACAAGCATCCCGTTATAGTGGCATTTCCCCCCCCCCCCCCGCCCTGCCCCAACCCCATCTCATTTACCCTCTGCCCTGTTTTGGTTTCTTTATGGCACTTCTCATTCTCCAAAATCTCTTTATCCATTAGTGAAGAGGTAATGTGACCCTGTTGCTAAGACTTTCCTCTTTTCCTGCTAAGGCTGTCTAGGTTCAAATCTTGGCCATACCATTTATTGATGATAAAACCTCAGGAAAGTTACCTATATTTCATCTCTATGCCTCAGTTTCCCATCTATAAAAGGGGAGGAATAGCCACATATACCTCACAAGGTTGTTGTGAAGATTAAGTTAATTCACAAAGGCACTTAGTATATAGTACCTGGCACATTGCTAAGAATACAATAAATGTCAGATATTATTGCTATTATTTGGATTTTATATTGTAGTTTGACCCTTTCCACTTTAAAGTAATTTCCGTGCACCTATATCTCCCATGTCCACAAAACCACCTAGCATATTGTTTGTGTTCAATAGAAGTTTGTCAAATAAATGATTGAATAGCCTTCTTAGTGTCCCTTCTGCCACCAAGATTTTATTCCTGCATTCTGTTCTTGAATGGACCCCTCCCTGCTCCCAGTTATAATTCACTGTCCCTCCCTGTGATCTCCCATAAGACTCTGTCCAGACTTTAACCACAGAGCCTAGAATTCATTTTTTTTAACATTTATTTAATTTTGGGAGACAGAGAGAGACAGAGTACAAGCAGGGGAGAGGCAGGGAGAAGGGGAGACACAGAATCTGAAGCAGGCTCCAGGCTCTGAGCTGTTAGCACAGAGCCCAACGCGGGGCTCAAACTCATGAACTGCGAGAGCATGACCTGAGCTACAGTCGGACGCTCAGCTGACTGAGTCACCCAGGCGCCCCTGTTGGTTATATTTCTTTGATTCCCTATTCCAGCCTGAAGTGGTATTCTGTTAGTCCTAACTCTTCAGCATCAATTCAACAAATATTTGGCACGTACCAATTCTTTGTGCCCCTCTCTGTAAGGAACCAATAATCTCACTGGGGATAAGAGAGAAAAATGAGAAATATCTATAAAACAAAAGAAGTCATCATGTCGGGAGCATAAATACATTAAGCACCTACTATATACAAAGCTCTAAGTTTTTTTAAATAAAATATAAAAGCATCAGTCATGATGCTGAGACGAGTCAAAAGCAGCCTTTCTATGGGTTGACAGAGGGAGATCGATGGGGGATGGGCTAGATGGGGGATGGGTACTAAGGAGCGTACCTGTTGTGATGAGCACTGGGTGTTGTTATGTAAGTAATGAATCACCAAATTCTACTCCTGAAACTAATATTGTGGTATGTTAACTAAAATTTAAATTAAAAAATGGAGGGGGGAAACAGCCTTAAATATCATCCTACCCAAGCCTGTCCCCCATCTCATTTTACAGAGGACGAAACTGAAGTCTAGAAAGGAGGTGTGTCTTGCCTAGTCTAGAGAACGCAGTTAAGGCAGAGGCGGAGTGGCAGCCCAGATGCAATACTCTTCCTTCTGCTCCCTGCACCCTTCCAAAACAATCCAGAAATTCAGAGAACATATCCCAAATGTTCTTTGCAGGAGGGTGAACTATCAAATCTATCAAATTAATTAATGAATAGTTAAAACACAGAATTATGGGCCGAGATGCTAAACTGCACTGGGAAGTACTAGTACAGCCTGTGGTCAAAGAGGAGGTAGGACTTCACCTGGGGCGTCTCACTTACGGACGTGAACATCTAGGGTGTTCCATTTGTGGAAAGCTTTGGGAAGGCTTCCAACGAGGCCTCAGCATGTGCAAAATCAGTCATGACTAAGACTGTGCCGAGGATCCTGAGAAGGCCTAATGCCTTACAGTTTGAAGGGACCTCATCCATGCCCTCATTTTCACTTATAACTGAGGAGGAAAACAAAACTCTCTTAAGTATCACAGAATTAACCAGTCCCTTATCCAGACCTAAACCCAGGGTTCTTAGTCAAAAACAGCACAGATAGAGAATTCATAAGCTTTCAACTGGGTGTGCATTTAAAAACTCACTCTGTCAATGACTATCTGCTTCTCTTAGTAAGAGGTGGGTCCAGGTGTTCTATAACTTCTTTGACCAATGGATATGGTGGAAATGATGCTCAGCCATTTTCCAGGTCCATACCTTAAAAGTGGCAGTTTCTACTTCCTGTATCTTGGGACACTCACTCTTGGATGCAATCACCATGTTAAGAGGAAACCCAAGCCACGTGAGGAGGCCACAAGTATGTGTTCTGACAGTCTCAGATGAAGTTCCAGACAACAGCCAGAACAATACCAGACATGTGAGTGAGGTGTCCTTTGAGGTGACTCCATCCCCTGTGCTGGCTTGAACCACATGAAAAACCCTATACTAGAAACCCTTACCTAAGCCAAGTCAACTCTACAACTGGGAGAGATTAAGAATAAAATGATTGTTATTGCTGTAAGCCACCATGTTTTGGGATGATTCATTACCCAACAGCAAACAGTTGGAACAAATTGTATGAAGTCTCAGCTATGGCACCAGCAGGGTCACATCTTACAGAATCAGGGCAATGTCCTCCTGCATGTTGTAGTACATACTCTTGATCAGCAACCAATGCATGGTGTGTTTCCCCACATCCAGGTTTCACAGGTGAAGAATCAATGGATAAAAGTAGGAGCGGCTCCTTTAATGATCTACAAGTGAAATTTTTGCTTCCTATTCTTGCAACTTCAGACTCTGCTGGTCTAAAGGTCTTAGGTACCCATCATGTAATGCTGCCTCTGGGGACAAAACAATGTTTCCATTAAACTGGAAGTCAAGACTTGCATTCAGCCACTTGGAATTTCTCATGTCAACAAGCTATGAAGAGAGTTACCAGGTGGGGTGGTTGATCTTGACTATCAAGAGGAAATTGGGATATTCTTACACAATCAGGCTAAGAAGGGAGATGTCTGGAAGAAGGGATGCCCTAGAGTGCTTCTTCTACCCCTATGTCCTATGATTAAAGTCAAATGGAAAACTACAACCCAATACAGGCAAGATGGCCAGTGACCCACACCCTTCAGGAATAAACTCTGGAGTCATCCACCAGGCACAGAAACATAAGGAACCAACTTGCTTGTTGAGGGCAATGGGAATATGGAATGTATGGTAAATGGAGGTTACAAATATCAGTTACCACTACATGACCAGTTGCAGAAATAAGGACTGAAATGGTTGTGTTTCCTCCTTATTTTAATGTGAATATATTTGCATATATATTAGCTATTTTTTCTTTTGCTCTCTCATTTGCCCACAATTTAACATAAAATGTGTGTAACAGTGTTTAATCCTATATGTCAATATTTAAGTCACAAGGTATCAAAGGAGAAGTGTGACTTAGCTGGAAAAAGAATGGAGACCATCTGAAGACGAGTAAAGGACTTTGTGTCCTTTCTTGGGGACAGTGTTCTTGTGTTTTTGGTTGTATATAAAAGCATGTTAGGTGGAAGCAATATTCCTGCTATTATCATTACTGAGGAAAATGTTGCTGCAAGAGATATTAATGGACACCAAGTTAACAAAGAGTAAAGTATGAGTTTATCTAGCAAGTTGGAATAAGGCTTCTGTAGGTCACACATGGAGATACCTCATGTCCATCTTTCCTTTCCAGCTGGCTGTCAGTTGACTTCAGGCCCAACACCAGATGTAGAAGCGACAGACTTCCATAAACTTTTTTAAAAATTTTTTTAATGTTTATTTATTATTCAGAGACAGAGACAGCATGAGCATAGGAGGGGCAGAGAGAGGAGAGACACAGAACCCTAAGCAGGCTCCAGACTCTGAGCTGTCAGCACAGAGCCTGACGTAGGGCTCAAACTCACAGACTGCAAGATCATGAACTGAGCCGAAGTCAGACGCTTAACCAACTGATCCACCCTGGTGCCCCCTTCCATAAACTCTTTAACTAGTTCCTACAATTGCACAAGGTCAAACCCCATAACAAATAGCTTATCCATATAATTTGTAGTGTTCCTGCTTTTTTGATCTAACCTGACCTGAGGGGCCTCAATGATCCTTTTCTCATGATGCTCCAGCCACACTGGCCTTCCTGCCCCTTGAGCATAACAAGCTTGTTCCCCACTGAGAACATTTTACATTTTCTGTCTCCCCCCTAAAACATTCTCTCCCATATATCTCCACGCCTGGCTCCTTCTTGTCAAGTATTCTCAGCTCAAATGTCACCACTGTTATGATGCTTTCCCTGGCCAGAGCCTCTAAAATAAACCCCAGTCATTCTTAATCACACTATACCATTATTGTTTCCATGGCACTCATCACTCTAAAATTTTATTTTTATTTGTTTACATACCAGCTGTCTATGCTTTTGAAGCTTTTGGAGGGTAGAGATCTTGCCTATTTTGTTAACCACAGTATCCCCTTGCCCATTGCAGAGCTGAACACAGAGATTGCTGTTGTAGAATGAATGATTGACCTTGTCCAAGCTACTTTCCTCTGGAAGCTTCAGTACTGTGAGCTGTCCACAGCATGATGAGTTCTTTCTCATAGAACAGTCAGGAGGTTGGCCGAGCCTGGAGATGAAGAGTACCCTGCACAGCACCTGGCAGGGAACTGACTCTCAGAGCTTTGGGCACCTCCCTGCACGGATTCCTTGCTAAGACCATCTGAGGGACCTGAGAGCTGAGCTGGAATCACTAGGGTAGAATCAGATCTTTGAGATTCCTAGATTCCAGAAGGATATTTTTAACGTATTTTCTTCTTATTCTTTCCGTCCTTACAAGATGCCAGAGTCCCCTTCTTCCAGTAGCCCCGGGGTGCTATGTGTCTTCATCTTAAAAAACACTTTCACATCTTCCATGCCTGGTAATTCTTATTTCGTGGTCTTTTGCCTCCCTACCTACCCATGGAATCAGAAATGACCCCCAGCCTCTGCCCAGTGACCACTGAATCACACTGATGTTGGCAGCCAGTTGATTTCCTTGCCTGTGCCTTACAGACACAGATGAAAAGAAGCACCATTTTCATCTAACCTGGAGGGAAAGCACATACTGAAGGCAGGTACTGATCAGAGGAATGATCTGGAAGAAGACGCAGTAGTCTTGCCCATCAATAAAGCCTAAATAGCAGAGTGAGTCCAGCTCACATATCTTATGTATGGACGTAGAAAAAATAAAATATAAAAACTTCTTAAGCAGAACTATGGCTAAAACGAGAGCCAGTCAGTGATACTATAATTCACTTTCAACTCCTAATTTCGGAAGTAATGAACTTGTCTCCACCTCCCAAGCTGTATTAGGCATTCAGTAGACTACAAAGTGGAATAAGTGACTCCATCAGAAATATCCTTCTTCTCTCAGCTCCCAGGCTACACACATGGAGCATATTTAATGGAGCCTGTGGGATGGAAACAAGGGGTTGATTTGACCACAGGGTTTGGGGAAGACAGGAGAAAATGCCCTACAGAGATACATATTGAAAGAAGTGCATGGTTTCTTTGGCCATCCTCTGCTTTGGGGAGGAAGATCTTTGTCTCCCTGTTGGAGAGGATCTTGGCCTATTCAGTTCCTTCCTTCCTTCCTTCCTTCCTTCCTTCCTTCCTTCCTTCTTCCTTCATTTGCTAAGTACTTCCTGCTAAATATATGCTAAGCATCAGGGCTTAGGTGTCCTCAGGAAGCTCACACTTTCATGGAGAGAAAGAGCCAAGTCCATAGTCAGTTCCAGTCCAACTGGGAAGGAGGAAACACCAGGTTCAATGGGAGTCCTGTGATGAGTGGCCCAATCCTGTTTTGGGAAAGATAGAGTGTCAGGAAGGGTTTGGCTAAGGAGATCTATTCAGCCAGGACTTGATGAAAAGCAGATGTTTGACAAGAGGACAGAAATTATCCTCGGCACCCCCTGAGACAGAGCATTCTGATGGACAAGGCCAGCTGGACAGGTAAAATGTGAATCTGGCCCAGGTTAAAGCTATCAGGGGCTTCTGTTGCTCCTTATCCTAGAAGACCCAGTCCCTTACATGGTAGGTCAGGCCTCATCATCTGGCCCCCATGAGGGGAACCATAATGTACTTTATATCCTGCTAGTTCCTCTGAGGCTCTAACTTCTCCCACACTTCTTCCAGCTCACACCTTTCCTCTCTCTGGATCACTCTGTCCCCAAACCTCTTTGCCTAATGCACCCTTTTCATGCTTCCTCCCTTAGCTCTTAGCTCAGAGAAGCTGGCTGGTGGGGGGGATTGAATAGTACTCTCCCAAACTGATATCCATCCAGAACATTAGAATGGAACCTTATTTGGAAGTCATTGTGCAGCTGTAATTCCTTAAGATGAGATCATACTGAATTAAGGTGGCCCTAAATCCAGTGACTGGTATTTTGTTTTGTTTTGTTTTGTTTTGTTTTGTTTTGTTTTTTAAAGAGGACAGGACACAAGAAGTACACACAGGGACAAGGGCCATGTGACAACAGAGGCAGGCATCTGAGTGATGCGCCTATGAGACAAAGAGCAGCAGAGATTGCTGGAAACTACCAGAAGCCAGAAAGAAGCCCTTTCCCTAGAACCTTCGGAGGAAGCAGGCTCTGCTAATGCCTTAATTTTGGACTTCTAGCTGCCAGAATCCTAAGAGTTTAAATCTCTGTTGTTTTAAGCCATCTACTTTTTCACAATTTGTTAGAGCGGCCACAGGAAATGAGTACACCTTCCCTCACACACATTCTCCCCTCCAGCTTCATCAGAAACACCCCACTGCCTCCCATGCACACACCCTACTCATATACTGTGCTGGAAATCTGAACTTCTCTTTGGGATCACTCATCAGTTTGTAGTTCTTTATTTATTCGTGTGATCTTTTTATTGACATTCACCTTCCCCACTAGATTATAAACCCTATTATGCCAGGGAGTCTTATTGAAGTCACTTTTCAATCATCAGTGTTTAGCATGATGGGGAACCTCCATGAATGTTATATTAACTAAATAATTACCGGCCAATTCCACACAAAGGTAAGTAACTGTAAGATTAATTTTTAAAGGACCAAAAGGATGGAAGAGAAAAGAAGTATCAGGAGCAGAAGAGAGAGAAAGCAAATGGTGTGGAACCAGTAGGAAAGTCTCGGGGATGTTGGCATTTGGGTTATTTCTACAACGGATACCAACGAGGAAGCCGTCAAAGTGCTATGTCCAAAACCAGCAGCTTCTCAAACTCTTGACTGTGACCCACAGTCAGGCATACATCTTACATCATGACTCAGTACATGTACTCATATATGGATGCCATAGGAGGAAATGAGACAGTTTTACTCCCACTTTGTGAGATGTGCCCAATATTTCTTATTCTCCTTAATTCTATGCCATGCTATTTGTCTTCCTTGTTCCCCTCTTCCCTCCTCCCCCTACTTTTTCTTCTTGTTGTCCTTCTCCTCCTCCTCCTCCTCCTTCTCCTCCTCCTCCTCCTTCTTTTTCTCCTCCTCCTTCTCCTTCTTTTTCTTCTTCCTATTCCTCTTCCTCTTCTTTTTCTCCTCCTTCTCCTCCTCCTCCCCTGCTGCCTTCTTCTTCTTCTTCTTCTTCTTCTTCTTCTTCTTCTTCTTCTTCT